>NC_077222.1:29412525-29497573 GCF_024763615.1 Phlebotomus papatasi
TCCTCATTGACTATGTTTATATGTGAAAATCTTGGATTAAAATGGTCCAGAATTTTATTAGGATTCATTATTATTAGGGTATTTTAATCCAATGCGATTATTTTGGATTGATTGAAAGCCGAGACTATTTCATTTAACCGTATTGTCTTGCTTAAAAAGAGCTTTTGTGTTGAGTTGGCTGGATTGAATTTTAAAAGAACTTTAATATTCTGTTTCTGTTATTCTGTTTTGTTGTTTTTACCTTTATCACCCTAGAAAATTTCACATTAAAGTTAAAGTGAAAAGTTGCTCATTAAAACTTCTAGAACCACTCGAAATTGCTGATTTAGTCAGGACACATTGCTAGAATTGCTCAATGTCCCAATGACACACGGTTTGTCAGATGAGTGTTTTTGTTTTTGAAGCATTTCAGTCGTTTGAGCGAAAATGTGAGATTTTAGTGAAGAAAAGGAAGTTTTCCTCCTGTATGCTACTTTTATGTCGTGCAAAAGGATCCGCAAAGCGAGAAGAAGGAAGATATGGGCGAGAGATTGGCTCCTAACGCGGCCTTCACATGGTGTCGTTGAAATTCTCTGGGGCGATTTTTGGGACATAATAATTTTCTCCGGATGACTTCGGAGGAATTTAAAGAACAGCTTCAAATCCTAGGGCTTTATTTTCAAAAGAAGACTACGAAAATTAGGGAGCCAATATCACCCAAATCCCGACTGAGGTGTGAGTTCCGGCGATTGGTGACTCAATTTGCCGTAAACGGCCTGAAAACCATCAGATCGGCTGCCTCTATTTTTGTATTCCCGGCAGTTGTAGTCCCAAATGACGGTTTCCTGATGCACAGCCTTAATTAATTCGGTCATCATCTCATTTGACCACGAAATCCCAGAAGTTTATGAAACAATAAAAAATGTAGATCGATCAAATTTTTCTTTAGCTTTTTTCTTACTTATCCTCTGCACCGATCTTTTTCAAAGTCTTTTGTCCTTTCACCATCTCGTGCGCGATAAATAGTAGGTATTAGCACTACTTTTTATCACAATTTAATCACGAATAAATTGGTGATAAAATTGTGGCGCAGAAACTACCCGAATGACTGCAATAAAGCAGTACCTGATGAAAATTTAATGAGCAAATTTTGCTCATAAATTTGCTCACTTCTCATTAATTTGCTCATTAATTATCAATCGTATTTATGCTATTTTAATCTATTTAAGCCAATTTTTGTGACTCAAGTCCACTTTTTTATCACTAAATGAATCGATTTCTAAAAGCTCTTGACGAAAATTGCACATTAGGGCACATATCAGCAACAATTAATTCTAATCACATTAAAATTTTAATGTGAAATTCTCTAGTGTGATAAAACGGTAACCGTGCTATCACATTAGGATTTTTTCAATTTGTAAATTCAATTTAATTTTCAGATGAATTGTTCCTGTGCATTATATTACATTAAAAACCAATTAAATTCATAGATCTGCACTTATTTATTAATATAAACTAATACTTGGTCCACAAAAACCTGTTTAAATATTTTAAAATAGCATAAATGTGGTTGCTCAAATAAATTGGAATTCAGCAAATTAAAATGTTAAAATTGCTCATTAATTACAATTTTATTGCAGTTAAACAAGTAGTCTTTTGAAGAAAATTGTTCTCATTAAATTTATTTACTCGAAAATATTATTTGTGGCAAAAAGATAAGTACAGTGGTTTAGTGATGAACTTGTACGGGAGTGAAGATTCAGTATCGGGAGTAATTTGCTAAGTTCCTCCAAAGTAATTCAAAGGAAATTATTGTGCTAAGAAATCTCCAGTTGCATTACTTCATACTGATTTCCAACATGACTGTACGAGAGTCGCTTCGTAAGATCCTTTGCCTACAACCCTTTCTTCTGGCCTTAGGGATCCTTCTAAACAACAGATAAGTGACTTAAAGACATTTTAAGTAAACTGGTTGAGCACTCATAAATCCATCTAGCGATATCGTTATGCCCTGGACACACTTACGACTAAAGTCCAGAGACGACTAAGCTCGTTCATAGCCAAGTCAGTTTCTGACACACTACAAACGAGGCTTAGCATTCACTGGTATCCACAAAACATAACTTCGCACAACTCACTTTTTCAATGTGTTATAAATTAATTTGGCCCATTATAATATTATATTTTGTTATATAGTCCAATTCCTCAAATTTTCAGAACAGAGCTATGGGTGAAATCCATAAGGAACATAGAGAAAAAATCAGGGGCCTCTCGACATTTCATTTTTCCATACATTTTTGCATAGAGGCACTGAAGACTATTGGCAAGTTTTTTCCTAAAGAGAATTAACTTATCAGTCTGATATATTTCGAAATCGTGCATTAAAAGCTATATAAAAATACATATTTCATAATGCTCGCCGAAATAATACAGGAACTACTAACAAATTTGTTTAAGTCGCGGTGCAATATCTGCAAAATTTTTACAAGGAAAAGTGAAAAATAGCTTCACTTTTTATTAGGCTTGATGGGCCCCTGGAAAAAATTGAATTGTCCGAAGCTTGAGTCGTCCGAAGGTAGCGCGCTTTCCCTTACACCGATTTTTTGTCCAAATAAAATACCATTTGCATTTAAGCTGTTGCTTTCAAGTCGAATTTTCTCAGTTTGCTATCACAAAAATTAATCCAGATTATTCTTTTCATATAAACGGAGAACTATTTCAACCTCTTTTACCCCAAATTCTTCACAAAGTGAAGCTCTCGATGCTGCTGTGAGAAGTCAATTATATTTAAATGAGTTGTGCCATTATCGATGATTTGTTTAATGTGAATTTTTCTCTTTTATTGGATGAAGAAAATAATGAACAATATCGTGTGAAGCAAGATGTGACTGCGTTTTTTTATTTATGACCATCTAGAAAGGGTTATAAAAAACATGAATTCAGAGCAGTCAGTTACTGTTAATTCATGATTTTAAATTGGATACATTAGAAAGCACTTGAAGATGTGTGAAGTTTCAGTTTTTTTTTGGTAATTACACAAAGAGATCTTTACATATATTGATCTAACACAATAGGTTTAATTTAAATAGATTTCAAACGTTTTTGTTTGCTTTGAGACGCTGTATCTCGGAGCATTACCATTGAGTTTATAATTTTGTATCTCGTGCTTCGGTTGTTTTTACTTCATCATTGAGTGTATTGATTCAGAAATGGAAATAGAAAACAATTAGATGGATTAATTTTATCAACATTTATGTATTTGATCTCGAGATCATTAGCTGATTAAATGAAATAATTCTCTGTATTATATTACTTGATGTTTGCCTTTTTGGACGGTGTATACTTAATGATTTATTTACATTTTGCTTTACTTTGAGATGCTATTTGAGGATTTTGTACGCTGATAAAAGGTATTTTGTTAAAAAGGCAAATAGAACGAGAATGCCAAAATATCTTCAAATAGTCTAAATGGCTACAGGTCAAAATGTGAGTGAACTCATCAAAGGTCGAGATGAATGTGAGCCTAATTTTTCTCTCATCTCAGTTTCATTTGGTATGTTAAAGTTCAAGGTTTCAAAAATCTCAGTCAAAACGTGGTTTTATAATTTGTATTGTGAGTTTCTGTGATAATTAATTAACACAGACTTATATTTGCTTTTCAAATATAAGAGAATTATTACTACTATTAATATTTGAAGAAAATATAAAGTGAAATATTGATACGATTTTTTAATAAGATCATTGATTCAAGTTCTTTAGTTTGAAAATAGTAAATAAGAAGATAAAAAAAGATTAGCAGATAAGAGAATTTCAGAAAGCTGAGGTTCCGATACTTATCGATTATCCCATCTGTTATCCGTCTAGAGGTCTAACGACAAGAAATATCAACTTCCAGTCTTTGGTAACCCCCTTTTAATTGAGGACTCTCTATCGATAATTTATTTTCGTTTTCTCCTCTATTCTTCCTAAACCGTGTTTTTTTTTAGTATATTAAGAAGTTTCTGTGATTTTTTATGCTTGATATATTGTATATAATCCAGACAAACACTTGATATAAATCCCTATGACTGGAATTTCCATAATTTGGATTTTTTTCAAGATCAAAAACGAGAGAACAGGGGTGAAATGATAACTCTGTCTAATTGTCCCATCGCTAGTGTCGAGTGTCGATTATGGGCGATCGAGATGATAACTTGCATTTTTTATTGCTAGTGTCGATAATTATCGCCACTAATTTATCGACAGTTCTGAAGCTGAAGTTAAGTTTTGGTTAAACTAGCGATTAGTTGGTATATGAAAAAAAAAAATATAAAAAGTATCCATTTTAGGGTACCTACACTTTTTCAAGAAGTCCAAAAAAGTATCCTTTATTTTCATCGTATATTCTTGGCATGCTCAAAAAGCTGTGGAGGCCGGAATTACGCGTCTTTTGAGCCCATTAAAATTAACACGGGGATAACTAGAGCCGCAGATAAAAAATGTTGAATTTTGAAAAAAAAAATAAAATTAAATGCATTTAGAAACAAATCTAGACGTGACCCAGGATTAAAGATTTGAGATCTTTAACCTTTTAAGGACGACATGCTTTTTGTTTTGATCGAAAATCAAGAAAAATTGAAATCGATAAACAGAATTTGTGAAACGTCTTACAATCTTGTAAAGAGCCCAACAGAAACAGAGTCTATGAACGATGGGGACAAAAATAGCCAAAAAATTCAAGAATTTATTCTGACAACAGGGGAAAGTGCCTATGCTTGATACCATGCTTGATACCATGCTTGATACCGTTCTTAAAGGGTTAAAGGACTCTCTAACAAGTTTTGTACGTCTCATTAAAGGCACCCACCTACTGTTGTACAGTGTTACTTATATTAAATTTTGAGATAGTTTGAAGATCATTTTATGACTAGTTTTAAATCGGAAATATAAGCAAATAGGCCTGTGTATAGGTACCTTTAGAAACCAATCGGTACTTGTACATAATTTTGCTGGAATACTTTAGTATTGGGTGAGATTCTTAACAATCTCACCTGTTTTAAAGGGTAGTTATGACCATACAAACGTACTTTATGTTGCAAGTAAGTCTGTCTAGGGCATAATGGCCTCTACACACTAGATCAATTTATATCCATATTGAAGCAAATTCCCTACGCCTGTGTAGGAAAAACTCTAAAATATGGACATAATTTGTTTCTAATGTGTAGATGCTATAACTTTCAACTTAAAATATGGTTAAACCTCTTTCAGGTTATTAGAAAAAGAATATTTGAAAGTAAAAAAAACTACTCCGGTTGTATACAACTTCTCTAACTTTAAGCAGTTGAATTCATCATTTTTCTTGAACAAGGATAATTATGTTAAATAATTTTGAATTTTTAATACTTCTCTTTATAGGAAAAAGTAAAATAGAGAATTAACGCTATATTACTTGCGCTTTATTCGTTATTTTAAAACAATTCCAAGATTTTGAGGAAGGTGTCAATATCACTGAGTGAGAGAAATCCGAAAAAGTTAAAATAACATTCCGGAAATTTTATCCTGAAGTATTGATCCGAAATCTGTGTAAATATTACCCCTTTTAGGTGTATTAGGGGTTAAAGTTACCCTTTTTCGTGTTAATTTTACCCTTAAAAAGGAGTAAAATTAACATTAAAAAATGTTAATATATTTTTACACCTAAAAAGTGTTAAAGTTATGAGGAAGAAAAGTTAATCGCACCCCTATTTTTTTTCTCAGTCAGTGTAGGGATTTCCTGTCGAACTGGTGTTTTTTTTAACTTTATTATATATGCTATATAGCATTTAAAAAAAATCTGTAAAATACAATTTCAACTAAGATTTTATTGATGTGTAAGAGTTCATCGCTATGTGTGGCTTTATGTACCTTTATACACGTGCCTTAATGGTGCATTTTCTAAAGCTGACGTCTAAAGTCACAGATGGTAGATGTATGAGGGAAGGTGTTAACCCCTCCTGCTTTAGAGAAAAGGCATAGAATTGAAGTTTGTAGAGGAGGAAAGGCTACTCAAATCAATGTCACAGATGAAAGAGCAACTGTGGTCGTTTTGAAAAGCTTAAAGAGAGCAGATCTTGAAGTGATAAAGGGGGGAAAGACCATTCGTCATTTGAGATGGAAAGGCATATGGACTGTGTGTTATCTCGATCAACCCAGATCCTGTCCATTTCAGTTTGAAGAGTTTTTCTCTACTGTCATTTGAAGAATGAAAGTCGAAACTGTTATTTGCAGATAGTTGTACGATTTATGTACATATTGGGAGAGGAAGCAAAGTCATTTTCTCCAGTTTGACTCTTTTAAGTTATAAGGGCAAGATTGTCGAAGAAGTTTTAGATATAGTCTTCTCTGGAAGAGTCAGTAATTGCACGGAATTCAATCGGTGCGATGGTATTGAAAGGGAATAAATCATTTTGGTGCAACCACAAGTGATGATGATAAAATCCTGGGAGAATTGAATTCCTTCACCCTTTTTTGCAATTGTGGGTACAATTCACAATTATTTCTACATACATATATAGGGATTGGTGTAGACACAAAAGAATAGTGAACATGTCACACGAGATAGCGACAACAAGCGGGCACCGTGGCAATTTCGAACGACGAACAGACGACAATCATTATAAGATAATTCAAATGGGGGAATTCAATGCACCACACTCATTCATCTCAGTGCGGGCTCTTGACTCATTCCTCCAGCACTATTTCAATTTTAAATCTATCGATAAAAATCTGTATTTTGCGTTGAATATAATTTAATCTGATCAATCATCTTCAGTTCCAATTGTTCGTTTTTTACTGCCTTCCTGCGAGGGGTGTATACTTATTTGGAACATTGGGGTCAAGTATTGCAATTAGATTTTAGGCAATACTTTATTGACTTTTTTTTATTTTTGTCCATAAATTATTTCGTTATTCTTGTGAGCTAACGAGTGATTTCAAATTACCCCATTTTACCCTGTTACGGTAATTATTAAGTTGATTATGTCATTTACTTTTTTAATAATCTATTATTTTTAACAAAAGTCGGAATTAGATAAATCTTTAAAAAACCCAGAAGAAAAAACCAAAAATCTGCACATAAATTTATTCAGTATATTCTGTTTCAGTTCCTCTACTCTGCCGTTAACCCTTTAAGAACGATTGGAAAACCGGTGTCCGAATACCACGAAAACAAAATTTTTCCTATGGCCTTCTAAAGCTAAGTTTTTCTCTATAAAGTTAGAAAGAGTGATTTATCCTGACCCCCAATTTTTGACTCTCTCGTCAAAAATTTCGTCTAAGGTCGGCTTCAGATCTGAGACTAATGCCAATTCCTCGCTAAGGGCCTTGACAGACATAAGGATTAGTCGAGAGACGGCTTAACGTAATTATATTCAAAACAATGGTTATACTACTTTTCCATCATTTTCCACTAAGCCGTCTTTCGGCTTAAGTAGTAAGTGTGTCAAGGACCTAAGATGGCTTTGTTGGTGACTAAAGATGAGTCAGAAACCTTTTCAGACCTAAAATGAGACTTAGTGCTTAGACTCTGACAACATTAGAATCTGGCGTTCTGTCAAACGGCATTTTCCGAAAAGATAAACAAAGTGCGTTTTCTAACGTTTATGCACAAAATTATTTCTATCTTGTGTGTAGGGGAAGGTACTCTACCTTAGAACGTTCATGTCTTTGAATAATGTGAATTTTCTTGTATTTTTCACAAGGGAATTACACATTTCTATTAATTATTAGTTAGCTTATCATCAATTGTTGATAATTACGTGATAATTATGTGTAAGTCTCTTAGGAAAACCAAAAGAAAATTCATATTATTCGAAGGCATGAACGTTTGAAGGGATAGTACTTTCCCCTAGTGGAAAAATTTAATTTTGTGCTTTTTCGGTATTAAAGTTTTTCGTTCAAATCATCTTAAAACATTTCCCGAACACTCCAAATTTCTTTTTTATTTTATTTATTTTTTCATGTTTCACTGTGGCACTGCAAGGGTGTATCATCATCGATAAGCCATTAACAAAGGACTAAACCTTCGTTTCAACAAGGACTTAGCTAAGTATCCAATTTTTTGGGCTTAGCCACAACCCGATCTGTTCAGACTATGACTAATGAGCTAAGTCTCAGCCATATTACGGACTTCAGACCTAAGGCTTAGCTATCTGGCTTAAGTGCTCTAATTCCTTATCAGGCACGATTTTTTAGGAAATTGTTGTTTAGAATTGGATATTAAGGGCAAATGATCCAATGGATTTTGAAAAATCAATAAAATTGCTTGTTATTTAGATTTTTGAGACCTTCGGAAACTGGGCTAAACCTCCAGTCTAAAGCTGGCCTAAGGGCCTTGACAGACCTGAGGATTAGCCGAGAGACGGCTTAGCGTAATTATATTAGAAATAATGGTTAAACTACATTTCTATCAATTTTCACTAAGTCGTCTCCCGGCTTAAGTCGTTAGTGTGTCTAGGGCATAAGTCTCTAGTCTGAAGCCATTATAAAGGCTCAAGGGGTTATGTGTGCTATGAAGACTTAAAAAACATAACATTTTTTCTATATATTTTTTAGCATAATGAAAGTCTTTTAATTCAGACTCTTAAGCGTATAAAAGTACAATATTTAAACAATATTTTCCAAAATTTTTATTTAAAGATTTTAAAAATTCAGCCTTTAAAACCTAATTTTTGGAGATTATTTTTGAAAAAACTTAGTTCTCGTTGTACCAGATTTTTGAGAGGAGGTTTATCAGAGTCTTTTCATATATATTGTTTAAATATTGTACTTTTATACGCTTAAGAGTCTGAATTAAAAGAATTTCATTATGCTGAAAAAATATAGAAAAAATGTTATGTTTTTTAAGTCTTCTTAGGACACATAACCCCTTGAGCCTTTATAAGGGCTTCAGACTAGAGACTTATGGCTGCGACTTAGCCCTTAAGTCATAGTCAGAAAAGATCTGAAAAGAAGTTTTAGGTTAAACTATTCCCGGAATGATGGATTTTATGTTTATTCGATCACAACTTATTCTACGAAACGTGGTGTAAAATGCGCCAAAAATGATATTTTTGTGTTAAATTTTCTGAAAAATTCAAATTTAATTTTCTTTCAAAAATCTTTCTATTGAGGACTAGTTTCTCTCAACTGACAGGAAATATTGGATTTTAGATTTCAGATAAACCAATTCCGAGAATTCTTGTCCATCGAAAAGTATGGAAAGAAAACTTTTTGAAAAAGTATTTTTTTTTTCTAAAAGACTAAAGACTAAAAGACTAAAAATATGCTGTTTTTTTTAGTCTTTGTGACCCATGTAACCCCTTAAAGAGATTGCAAGTTTTCTCAGCTAAAAATGAGAAGAAACTTTTTTGGAAAATGACTCGAAAAAATTACCTTTTCACATAAGGGTAAATGATATTAGGGAAAGTATTTGTAGAGAGGAAAATTTACTATAAGAATATTGTTTTTGGAATTCCCTCAGACTTTTTGAAGCTGATGTATGAATGAAGAATTTATTTTGTCATGTTTTTTCCCTAAGTTAACCTATTTTTTTAGGATAAGCCAGACTTATTTAGGATTTGTAAAGTATAGGGGAATGTAGACATAATGCGCACAAAGTGGACCTTCAAACGATGCGATTTTTCTCTTTGTTTGCAAAGAGCTGATATACCATTTCTCATCTCGTCTTATGAGGTCAATAATTACCTATTTTATGCTCAGAAATGACGAACTAGTTTTTCGCAAACATTGTGAAAAATTTACATCGTTTGAAAGTTCACTGTGTGCGAACCATGCCGTCAGTCCCTTCCCCTAATTTCCAAAGTTATACATACCGTAGATACGGATGACTTTCCCCCCATTGTTCATAAATTATTCTTTAATTCTAGCAATTAAGGATGGTCTTTATCGATTGGACATGGTAGATCGGTTCAGTGAAGACCATCCTTGAGTGCTAGAATTAAAGAAAAGCTTACAAACGGAATTGCGCGAAGTCTAATGTATCGTAGATGCAGCTGACATCGCACCATGCTGTCCGTAAGCTTTTCTTTAATTCTAGCACTGAAGGATGGTCTTCACCGATCCGATCTACTATGTCTGATTGATAAAGACAATCCTTGAGTGCTAGAATTAAAGAAAAACTTATGAACAGCACGGGACGATACTTGAAACTATCCTACTCCCCCTATACTGCCTCTACTGCCCCAACTACCCCTACTGTGATTATTTTTTACTGCCCTCAGTACCCACTTTTCTTTAACCCTTTAACGACGAGACACTTTTTACGGACTGAAAATCAACAATGAAAATTAAACTGAGAAACATAATCAATGATAAGTCTTACATGTAACCTTGGAAATTCCAACAGAGTCTGATTCGGTGTATTTTGTATTTCTATGAACGATAGGGACAAATATAGCCCAAAAATTTAAGTATTTTTTCTGACAATACCAATGAATAATATGTTTCGCTTTAATGAAAAATATTACGTATGAGTATTGTAGTTTTTATTGCCGAAAGGGTTTTGCTTAAAAAAATTGGAAGTATAAAAAATAAATAAAATCAATTATGAATTTTGGAATTTAAAAATTCGCCATTTTTAAACTTAAATATTTACTACATAGCAAATAGCTGGACACTTGCGAAAAATATTCTTGATTCATTCAACCCTCTACTTTACAATTATGTACAGACATAAGAAAAAAATAACTTTAGGTAGTCAGGAAAAATTATTTTCTTTATGGGACACCGGTATGGTTAAAACAACATTTTCTAAAAAAGTTGAACATGAAAAATCATTCAAGATTCATTTTCTTGGAATTCAAAAAATTCTGGTTTAATTTATTAGGTTTTACGCCCAATTATTCAATCAGATTTATACCCCTTGGCCAATTGCTCCAATGATGATTTTTTTCTTATCGAGCTGGAGAAAATCACAGGCACACATTCTTTGTGCTCGGAAGAGGGAATCATGTGAAATGTGGCTAGATTGAGCTGACAAGTGGGAATTCTTCACTCTAGCACATCACATGGGATTATGTCTTACGGCTAGAATTTTCGACCAGATGCCTTTTCGATCAGTTCAAGAGGCAAGAAAATCGCTCAAAGAGAATTCTCTCTCGCGTCAAAAGTGAATTGAGGTGAGAGAAAAACGATAAATCGCAAATACTCACGCTATAGCTGGGAAAAGGTGAATTACAGGAAAAAGTCTGGTGGTAAGCTGAGAAGTCGCACTTGGTAGTCGTTAACAGAGTGTTGACACGAAAAGATATATCGCAATTGCTGAAGATATGTTTCATCAAATTTTAATTCATTCTCTATTGAATTACAAGATGGGATTTTTCTTTTGCAAGAAGTAATATAAATTCATGGGACTCAATGTCTACAACTTGCTGACATGGAATGTAGGAAGTGAACTTAGGGCCTGATCTAGATCATTGATGAGCACATCGGCATCCTCGATGCCCACAGAGAAGCGGGCAAAATTCTCCGTGATGCCCATATCGATCTTTTGTTCTCGTGTAGATCGCTCGTACATCATTGTGTATCTATTAAAGGTATGATGAAAAGTTAGCAGAGAGAAAGATAAAATCCCCACAAGGGGGCTTTTTTGATATAAGCTTATATGTTCGTATATGTTGTAAAAACTTACGGAAAGACAATGGTGGACTCAACGCCTCCGAGCGATTTGGCGATTGCAATATATTTCAATTTGCTTGCAAATTTCTTAACTTCATCAATACCACCTTTCAAGTAGAAGGCCATTATTCCGCTATGTCCGTACGTCTGCCTCAATGTCAGGCTATACTGTGGATTATCGGGCAGTGCCGGATGAATCACCTTTTCAATGCATGGGTGTTTCTGCAGAAACTTGGCCACTTTGAGGGAATTTTCGTGATGCTTCTGCAATCGAACGCCCAGAGTCTTGAGGCTGCGGTGCATTAGGAAGCAGTCAAAGGGTCCAGGGACGATACCCAGGTTTACTTGGAAGCGTCTCAAACGTTCATAAATTGCCTGGCTGTTCATCACGGCAGCTCCCATCAAAACATCCGAATGGCCATTCATAAATTTTGTCAGGGAATACATTGAGATATCGGCACCCCAATCCAATGGTCGTTGGAAGTAAGAAGTCACAAACGAGTTGTCCACAACAACGATCACCTGTGGAGAGAAACGGAAACCTCATGCGATTTAATTCCCAAAGATATGCCACTATATAGAAATTGAGATAATGGCCAATAATCGATGTTGCTACCTCCTCTAATTCAATTAGGATGATTTAAGAATCATATAAGAAACGTTATACAGAAGTATCTTTTACAACTTTTCTCTACTAACACTAAAATTTTTATTCATCCAGTTTCCAGAAACTATTTCAGATGACCCAATTCAGCTTTCAAAAGAATATCCAAATTTATCGTCTCATCTCTCATTGGCGATTAGTGAAATTGGGAGAAAATTTACCTGTGAACTGCAGGTTGAATTCTAACATCCCATTAATTAATGGAACCTAATTCAGTTCAAATTTATGGGTGCGGTGCAAAACACCGGAGCTTATTGCATTAGGCAAATTATCTATTTCAGCATAGTGAAATAATTGGTATTGAATTATCGATATGGTGAATATAATCTGATTTGCAATATACAAATTTATGGCTTTGTGCAATACAGTTGAAAAGACAACAAATTGATTTGGGGTGAAATTTTATAATTAAAAATCCTATGAGTACAAATTGAGCCTTGACTTGAAGCTTTTAACCATTTAAAGCCGATTAGGTCTATGGCGAGTCATAAGAAAATAATTGTTTTTCACATAGTGAGAACTGGGGCAGAAGTGAATTAACAAATCGGTGGAATTAGACAATGAGGAGTCATAGATTGTTTTAGAAGAAATGTTGAACAAAACAACATTATATTCAGAATAAATACCTCCCTCTTTTCATTGAAATATTTATCAGTCTCATTGAAACATTTTTTTTACAAATTATACATAAAGATAGATTTCATTTGCTAGCTTTTTCTGCCCTGTAGGGGAATTTTGTAACAGTATGACAATGTCATATGACAATTTTTTATGGTAAATTCTGAATTAGGCCAATATTGCAGCCCAATGAGCGTCTAATGGTCATTTTATCTCTTTAACGACGAGACTGTTTTCACTAACCGAAAATCAGCAATAAAAATGAAACCGATAAACAAAACTTGTGAAACGTCTTACATTTAACTTTTGAAAAGCCAACAGAGTCTGATTTGGTGTATTTTTTGTCTCTATGAACGATAGGAACAAAAATAGCCCAAAAATTCAATTAATTTTTCTGACAATACCAATGAATGATAATTTTCACTCTAATGAAAAATATTATGCTTGATTATTGTAGTTTCTTTTTCTAAAACGGTTTTGCGTAAAAAAAAAATGAAAGTATAAGAAATAATTAAAATTAATTTTCAATATGAGAATTTAAAAATTCGTCATTTTTTAGCTTAAAAATTTATTATATAGTAAATAGCTGGAGACTTCCAAAAAATATCCTAGATTCCTATAATCTTTTACTTTGCAATTACGTGCAAACATAAGAAAAAAATTACTTTAGATAGTCAGGAAAAATTATTTTCTTTATGGGACACCGGTGTTCCAATCGTATTTAAAGGGTTAAGCAGCGCTATGAAGCTATCAGTAACTGATGAGTCGCATTTTTAAATACTTCTTTCGAATTTACCATATTAAAAATTTTAAATTTGTCATATGACATTGTCACACTGTTACCAAATTCCCCTATACTGGTATCCTCTACCACTAAAATTATTTTATTCTTTCTGTAAATTAACAAATAAAAAATGACTAAAGACTGAACAAGCTTCTAAAGTTTTGGCAAATGCCGGAAAACCTTAAAGGTATATTTCTTTTAAATGTTACTCCCAGGTGTTAAAGTAAGGGAATAAATACGATAGAATTTACCAAATCTTCATATCAATTAAAATAATTAAAATTTTTTTGGTAAATTTGTTTAATAATTGTCAATCCTATATAGGAAAGGAGGTTGATAAAAAAAATTAAATGTCCGAAAATGTGAGAGAAAGTCATTTATCAGGAGGGTGAGGTTCAGTCCTGTAATAACTCAGAAACATTTTTGGATTATAAGATTACCTGATATTGTTGTTTTTAAGTTTCAAAAATAAAATGAGAGCTCAGAAAAATTCTTATGAATTGTTATTTCATCTAGTCGAACTTTACGGCTAAAAGCTTAAGACTAAAAGGAGTTGCAAGGCGTCACAGGCTTCGTGAAATGCTCGAACTTGTGACTTAAAATGCTATACAGTAGACTCTCTCTCAATTGAGCATTTGGGGCAAAATGTTATCCGGTTTGTAGATAGATTTGGGCGTCAAAGCCTTTGTAAATTCCACAAAAAGCGCTCAATTATAAAGAATTACGATAAAATAAGAAGAACTACAGCAAATTGGGGAAATTAGCTTCATAATTAAACTTGAAAATTGTCAACAAAATTCTTCGCCCGATTGAAAAAGAGCCGATTGAGCGAGAGTCTACTGTACCTTAAAAAGTACTTTCGCATCATTCACAATCTACCGGTTTACAATCTCTTTGAACCGATTCATAAGTCACTTCAAAAATCTCCCAACAATTGATTTTCCAATAAAAAATCCTTATCGGTTATTTATCGGCTTAATTAGTTTATAACCGATTTAAACCGATTTAGATTTGTTTGTAAGGTCCAAGACCTTTCCAATAAGCCCAAATAGTACGTTATTCGGTTGACAAATAGGCTCTTTAGAACCTTTTCAAGCTTTGATTCTGAAAAAATCTTTTCCGGTATTTTCGAATATGGACGACATACCCTTCTAGGTAACCCCTAAAAAATATTCGAGTTTCCGAAACTGATATTCTTGTATATTGACGAAATGTCCTTTTGTCAGGGAATACTTGGTTAACTTCTAAAACAAGCCTAAAAATCATGAGGAACACCACATCCAAATAATAACATGGAGCATTGTTGTAGATGAAACTGGCGCAATAGTTTCATCAAGAACTTTTCCGGTTATTAACAATGAAAAGCTCTTATCCCAAGAGGTAAAAAAATCTTTTAAGCCTTGCCCAGAGCTTTTGGTCTCAATGTGGAGTGGACCTCTTTCAGTTGTTGAAAAATGTCAATTTTTATTTCTAAATTTTTAAAATAAGGTGTAGTATCCTCGCTCTACCGGTTCCTCGTCTCGACCGGCAGAGTTATTTATTCAATTTATTTATATTTGCTATAATATTCAGTGTATGATCTAACATTAATAGGATATTTATTACATAAATGATACGAACCAGTGACAATTTTATAGAAATTGTCCATTAAACCTATCAAACATTCAAAAATTTGCCCACCGGTCGAGTCGAGGAACCCGGTCGAGTGAGCGCACGTTACCTTACAATGGTCGTTTTCCTATCATCTCTGTATGTCTATATTTTTTCTATCATTTCAAATATTGTCTATAAAAAGGTAGAAAAATAACCTTTGTAATTTAAAAGTCGAAAATTTAACTTAAAACTTTTTGTAAGACTTAAAAATCGTTTTCGTCTTAAACCTTTTCACATGGAAATGACCGAAAAAGCCCATGATAGAATTAGGGGAGTCTTAATGGTCCCAGGGTCGACTTATGAAAGAGGAGTCCTCCAGTGGTCCCAAGTCTTTAGTCCTAACTGTTTAGTCTCTGGGCATGGTATCGGCCGGGTGGACAAACAGCATGACATATTTTTTTAGAAATCGTCTGAAACGCGAAGATATGTTGATAAAATTGGTCCCCGAGGGATGGAAAGTAGAATTTTTTTTACATATTTGTAAACAAAAAATAATGTTCCAATAAAATAGCGTTTTGAATGTACATCCAGTTCACTGTAACCCCACTTTTCCCTATAAATTTTACCTAACATCAAGACCCATCTTATTAGGTGAGATTCTTAACAATCTCACCTACTATAATCCTAACAAAATTTCATGTCGTCCGATCGACCTCAAATTTGGCCAAAATGTGTTTCAGCACTTCTTGATCACGAATATATATGTGGCTAATTTACGTTCCCGGCCGGCCGGCCGCTCTTTGGAGCTTAATAGCTCCTAAACTAAAAAAGATATCTACTTGCGGTTTTCGGCAAAGGTTATATATCGGGTGAAAATTGCAACTTGGTGCATAGACCCCCCACCCCCCACCCCTCCTTCCGCCATTTTGAAGACCCCCCTTTTTTTGTTTTCTCAATAGGTCCGCCCCTATGGCATCGAGCGGGCTCAAATTTTAGTATGTTATAGCTGGGCCTTAGAGCTTTCCATCAATACCAAACTTAAGGTCCCCCGACCCCCCTGACCCGAGCTATAAGGATCCAAAAAAAATTTCTTAAAATGGCCATAACTCCGGTTCTAATTGTCAGAATTTAAAAAGTGAGGGCTTTTTGGAAAGCTCTCGTGAAATGCCACTTCCCCTTCTAACATCGCAAGTTCATAAAACCACCGCTAGGGGCGCTATTTTTAAAAAGAAAATTTTTAAGTCTTAAAAGTTAAATAACTCAAAAATTCCATTGTGCATCGGGCTGAAAATTTAGTATGTTGTAGCCGTTGATTATACCTATCAAACAAAAAAAACCTTAAGTCGATCTAAAACCCCTGACCCGAGCTATAAGGGGTCAAAGTTCGAACATTGACCGGCCTCTATCTCCGGTTCTAATTAACATAGCGACCTAAATTTTACCTTTTTGGTTTCGTCTCGATGAGCACTTTCAGATGGAAGTTCAAAAAGTCACCACAGGTGGCGCTGTGATAGCGTCAAAATTCATCGAAATTCAAAGTCACTTTTCTCAAAAACGGCATTGTGCAAGTTAATCAAATTTTAGTATGTTGTAGTCCAGTCTAGGACGTTTCCAAAATGGTGCGTAAGCGCGCTGTGGTTAAAACAGAACCGGAGATATGAGGGGTCAAAGTTCACAAAATTCAAAAAATCATATCTCCGGTTCTATGTGACCGATTTTGATGAATGAGGGCTTAAACGAAAGATCTCACCAAATGCTACAACTTTCTAGAATATTTGAACTTCGTGGGACCAACACCAGAGGCGCCACAGTCGAAAAACCAATTTCAATATCATATAACCTCAATTATCTCGACTGTCGCTAAACCGATTTTGATGATTACTTCGACACAATCGTAGAACACATTTGTCTCTACATTTCGTCCATACATCATTTTCCGCTCAGACTACGCTATCACTCCGATTTTGCCGTTTAAGTGTGAAAAAAATGATTTTTCCCATAATAACGCTTTGAAATCACTCAGATGCCAATTTGACTGCCTCTACTCCACCAAGACACTTAAAATAGGGTTTTAAATGGAAAGTCCCACAAAATACAACAATTCTTTGAAATAGTTGAAGCTCAACAAATGACTACTTGGGGCACTCTGGATGAACAAAACAAGTTAAGAAACAAAAAACCTCGCTTATCTTGGCTTCTGAGTAATCGATGAGATCATGTTCTATGGGAAAATTATAGAGAACATTCTGGTCTACATTTCATCCATATATCACTTTTCTGCCAGTTCATCCAAATCCTTGATATTTTGGTTTAAATACAAAATTTGCATAATTTCACGAATTTGATTCAAGATAACTGAATGGCGTCTCCCAACTTCAGCTCTAAATCGAATTTGCATGCACTCCGAGCTAGCTCACGTTAAGAATCTCACCTACATAAGCCGGTTAGGATTATCTGTCCCTTTATTACTTTATTATATTGAAATTTCTTTTAAACATGTCCAAGATGTCAAGATGATTTACGACTTGTTAAGTTTCACTTTTTCATGAATATTAAACTATTTTTTAATGAATTATTTCTATTTTAATTTAATTTTTATTACTGATAGTTTTAGCAATATACTCTGCACACTCTGTTGGAGTCTTTTGTTTCTCATAGGTTTCTTGGTTCTCTATTAGAAAGGCTTTACAAACTTGTTTACAAAGTTGATTTAAAAGAAAACATTTTGAAATCCCTACAGGAATGAATAGTGTATAAATACAAATATTTGTTTTTAAGATACAAAATTATGACTATCTCAAAATCTTGTTTATTCAGTTTGCGGCCGCAATAGCAAAAGTATTATTTGCTCAAATAATTGGATGATAATTAAATTTCAATCAATTGGATATAACTTCATAATAAAATGGAGAATCGTTAAATTGTAGTAATATTTTAAATTGACATGGGATATAATATAATTTATATAATACTACTAATTTGAATGGAATTGAATCAATTGAAAAATTATTTTTGATTAGAGGAAACTTATAAATTTTACAGGACATTTTGAAATGTTTAAGATATTTCCTGAAATAACTTTTCGCGTACTAGTTGAAATGGAATTTTTATACTTTACAGTATTAAATTCTAAATCGCTTTTTAAATCAATTTTCAAGCATTTTTTTAATTTAAACTTTAATGTTAAACTCTCTTGAGTAGAATTCATGTCAAAAATAGCTTTCCAACAATAGTTCACTCATCCAATTATATTCATCAGGAGCTGAGATATACCACTCCAAACTTTCAACGTCTTCTACTGACAGAATATAAATGTGCTCATCTAATATATTGTTTTTTTTTTTTTAATTTGGAATTAAGTCAGTGGACTGAACTCTATTCATGTCATTTTGTCATTTAATCAAAAAAATATCTGAATGTATACAAATACAGATTGTAAATAAATAGGAGTTAAAAAAAATATAAAAAAAGAAACAAGAAAAGCTTTAAATGTTTACGTGGGTCAAAAAGAATAAAAACCAACCTGTTTTTAAGCCAAATATAATTTCTGAAATTTTCATTTAAAAATCTAAAAAGTAAGTCACTGGGACCTAATTTTTAGATATCTTTCAATCGCAATCCCTCAGGGGGAAATGGTGGACTTTTAAAATAAGGTACCTTTAATATGGGATTTTTTCTCCTATTTTTAAAAAGAATTGGATTTAATCATGATATAAATTAGGTCGATAAAGCAATTGTAAAGTTAAAATACGTTATGTTAAACCTCAGTTCATTTTAAAATAGGAGAAAAAGTCCAATTTTAAAGACACCCCAATTCAAAGACCAAGAAGCAAAACACCTGCCTTATAGAACCAAGTTTTAGACAAGTCTTTCAGTGCACTTTTAAAAGATTTAAAGTGAGAATTTTCTATTGAAATTCCTATAGAAGCTCTTAAGATCTTTAAGAATGCGCCACTTATAATAATCTCAGTGATGGAACCAAGAGCGTTATAAGCAAATAAAAAGATTTTTGGTTCATAGGGGTATGTTGGCATGGTTCGGACGGAGTGAACCTTCAAAAAACGGAAAATGTCGCTTTGTTTACAAAGAGCTAGTTCGTCCTTTCTTAGCCATAAGATAGATAATTATTACCGCGTTATCACACTAGGACATTAAAATTTTAATGTGATTCACATTAATTGTCGCTTGTGAGCGTCCAAATATGTTATTTGTGTCTTTGAGTCACTTAATATTTGGGGTTTTTTCTATTTATTGGTAAAGAAGTGGACTTGGCCTGCAAAAATAAGTTTAAATTTACCTAAAGCATAAATATTTTTCACATTAAAAAATGAATGAGAAAATCGCATTAATTTTTCGCATTAATGCTATAAATCAATTTATATCAAATTTTGCGGGCCAAGTCTACCTTTTTATCAACAAATAGATCAAATTTTGAATACAAAATGATTCAAACACACAAATTACACATTTGGGCTCTCACCAGCGACAATTAATGTGAATCATATTAAAATTTTAATGTGCAAGCGTGATAACACAGTTAAGCTCATGAGACGAGATGAGAAATGGTAAGTCAGTTCTTTGTAAACGAAGAGAAAATTCACATCGTTTGAAGGTTCACTCTGTGCGAATCATGCCTACATTCTCCTAATGCCCTACTTGGGCAATTCTACAAGACTATACAATGACAAAAAATCTTCGAAACGACTCGTTACTTGATTTTGTAGAAGGTTTTTTTTTAAACTCAAGTTGTCTTTCATGAAATACATTAGTCCTTAATGGGTTTAATAATCCTAATTAGAAAACCTTGTAAGTACAAAATTTTTTTTATGCTGATTATTTGCAAAAAATGTCCAAATGTCGAGATATGCTATTCTGACTGACTATTGATAACAATCTATTCTCATTGTTAGCATCGGAATAAAGGGTGATAATTCAGAAATTTTTTGTTTTTATCGTCAGCTGAAGATAATTCAGCTTTATCAGTCGATTCTTCATAAAACTGACTATTTCGAGTACTTACATCTTTATTGTGCTTGTGACAGATGTCTGCAATGGCTTTGATATCAACCACGATTAAATGGGGATTTGTTGGACTTTCGAGCCATACCATTTTCGTGTTGGGCTTCAGAGCACTTTTGAGTGCCTCAAGATCAGCTGCATTGAAGTATTCGACATCAATGCACCTCTCGTTCCTTAAATTTGTCATTAATCCTTCCGTTCCCATGTACAAATCCTTCGTGACAAGGAGGTGCTCGTATGGGTTCACAAGATGAGTGATGGACGTCGTTGCTCCCTGACCAGATGAAAATGCCAATGCATACTTTCCATTGTCCAGAGCAGCTAGACATTGTTCCAAAGCGAGTCTCGTGGGATTTCCCACGCGCGTGTATTCGAAATTCTGTGCAATAGTAAAGGTTAGGATAATTAAAATTTAACTGCAGCATTGATATTGAAATTGCTGTGAATTTACATAATTAAATCTAATTGAGAATGTTTAGTAAACATTTAACCCATTGATTTACGGATTTTTATATTTATGCAAATTCAAAGTATTTCAAATCACAATTTCCAACAATTATCTTCATAATTATAACTGAACTATTATAATTATTAAATTTGTTTATCGTTTATGTTAATGGCACTGGAACATAAACACGAAAAATTCTCCCAAACCGTTAGGGATATTGCGATTAAATTTAATATTGTGCTGAAGAGTTAAACACTTTAGACATTTTTTTCAATGTAGAAATAATGGGTTAAGTCAATTTACTCCGGATTTGCTTTATGGGCTGTAAATGGTCAAGTTCAAGAACAAATAATGAGACTTGCCTTATCGTTGTGTACAGAGTCATATTTAAAAACCGTAGAATTAACTATTGGTGGTACAATAGGATCTCCCAGAGATTCTGGAGTAGGTCCTTCATGGATGGCTTTAGTGAAGAATCCCGACTGTTCGGCAAAGTCCTTTCCAATCATGATTGAAGAGAAAATTAGGAATTATCACAAGTCCTGCACAGACAACGTCTCAGCTAAAACTGAACCATTGAAGACCAAAACTGTCCAGGTTGTATTTTTTTTGGTTTTACTCATGATGATATAATTTAACACTCCTAAACAGGGTTGTGGCTTTACATAGTAAAAAATATTTTTTTACATTTTACATGTAAAAAATATGTAAAAATATAAAAAATATGTAAAATGTATAAAAGGAAAATTAAACATTTTTGAATCTTAAGCATTTCCTGTAATCAATAGCAATATTGATATTGCTTACGAGGAATATTAAGAAAACATTCTTGGGAAAGCCATGAACAAAATTTTGTTATGAAAACCTATTGATATGATGGAAGTCAAGGATTTTGTACACATAAAACATTATTCTCTGTGGTAAAATAACGTTACGATTTTCTAATTAATCGTTCTTCTTCCATAGATAGGTATTTCATAATGTTGTCTGTATTAAATCCTCAACATGTAGATTTTTTTTTACCTTTAACAGAACCAAAATTAATATTGTTAGTAAACACGTAAACCAATGAGACAAAAAATTACAATTTTTTCCACTATTCGCAAATAGGGAAATATTTAGTATGACTTGATAAATCAATTTTTAAAGTCTAAAAAAATACTTTTTAATAATTTCTTATAGTAATATACATAGGTTATTTTTAACAGACTTTAATATAATGACACATAAAAGAACTTGCGATTTAGTGTATTTGCAACACTTGCAATAATTGCAATGTAAATATAATACCGTGATATTTTGTCTACATTATTCATTATCATTTATATAGAAATTCAAATTAAAAGAAAGTGCAACAAATAGAAGAGTTGATCAAGAATTATTAAGCTGTTTTTGTGTATAGAAAAAACCAATCAAAACTCCAGGAGAGCAGGAAAAATTAAGGACTGTGTGTTCTTAATACAGGGGATTAAAACACACAACGCGAAAAATAAAGCCACAATATAAATTTTTAAATTAATCTTTATTAGAAAACGATCATAATTGTGCATAAAACTCGCACTATTTAAGTTAAATATGGTTAAAGTCCTAGAATCGGCACCGCTTCAGCATAAAACGGTTAAAATTATGTTCCAATCCCGTACAACTTAAGCTTAAAATGATTTCACTTGTATGTAATACACTCACAGCTTCAACACGAAAAGGTTAAAATTGCAAATAAAGAGCGCACTGTTTCAGCACAAAATGGTTAAAATTGAATATAAAATCCTCACAGCTGTCGAACGAAACGTTTAGCAATTTAGATCGTTTTCACTCGGATTCTGTGCAGATTTTATTAAAAGTCGATATAATAACATAATTTCTGTGTGAATTTTTGTTTAATACGGTAGTCTCATTTTAATATTAAAGCATGGTGGTTTTTAGAATATTATCACAAACATTCGTTACAACAGAATTAGTGTTAGCAAGGAGACACTGATTCTCTTCATGAACATTGTTTTTTGGAATGTGATGTCTTGGACAAGGTATATAGCAAAATTAAAAAAAAAAATATCGTTATGAAGATAGAGTAGAACCTCGCTATAGGCCATCGCTCTATAGTCCACAATTTATCGACCGTTGATTTCAAAACACTGATTTTAAGTTAGGTTATGTTTTTTTAGTATGCGACATGCAATGTTGCCATAATTATTTTAATATTTTTGGCAAACTTTATTGAGTAGTTGTGATAATTGTGATCCATAATGAAGAGAGCGCGGACAAGTACCACAATCGCAAAAGAAAGTGGAAGCCGTCGAGCAATTTCAATACTAAAAGTCGTTGATAATTTTTAAAAATGACATGGACTATAATGCGACCCAAGTGTCAAATCTGGAACCAAATATGACCTATAGCGAAGCTTTACTGTAGCAGGAAATAAATCTCAATTTCAATGACTTTTACAATATTGATGATTAGCAGAAACCACAGAACAATTGGAAAACTCCCTGAGCAATGTAGATATAGAAGGTCAAAAATTATTATTAATCGTTTAGATAGTTACTATTATTGGTTCAACCGGGTAGTAGATAATTTGAATTGGGATTGCCAGTAAATTTCATCATACATTTTAGACGACAACCTGTACAGCAAAAAGCCGCAAAATATTTTGCTGATTACAGTGAAATCTTTGATTGAGTAAAAAGTAAAAAAAATGAACTTGATATTTGATGGGTATCAATCAATTTTACATTTTTTACATTTTAACTTTACATGTTAAAAATGTAGCACATGTTAAAGGCTTTTTTACTATGTAAAAAATTCGCCCAACCCTGCTCCTAAACAATCTTATTTGTTTATGGAACCAACTGCTATTGTGAGAGATAATACAGAGCTATTATTTATGATTTATTAATGGTTTTCGCAAAATGATAATTTTTTTATGCATGAATACTTCGTTAGAGATATGAAGAAAAATAGATTAGACGAGTATTTTGGCTAATTTAATTGCTAGGACTCAAAAACAGAACAATAATCCACAATTTTTTGGTATTCTAAGGGAAGGTAGCTCAATTTTAGGGAGTACGATTTTTCACGACAAGAGATCTTTCTAGGAATCACCTGATTACTACACTGTGAGAGAAATCCGAAAAAGTTAAAATAACATTCCGGAAATGTTAATTTTACCCTGCAGTATTGATCCAAAATTGGTGTAAATATTACCCTTTTTAGGTGTACTGGGGGTTAAAGTTACCCTTTTCATGTTGATTTTACCCTTAAAAGGTGTAAAATTAACATTAAAAAATGTCGATATATTTTTACACTTGAAAAGCGTTAAAGTTATGAGGAAAAAGAGTTAATCGCACCCCCGTTTTTTCCTCAGTGCCAGTGTACTATTCAAACTCATTAAAGGAAGTTTTTTAATAAATTGTTTTGAATCGGTTGGAAACCGTTAACTATGAATATAGAGCGTTCAGCAAAGTATGGCACATTGTGCCATTATGATTCTTAAACTTGTGTTCTTCCTCATTCATTCCTGGGGCCTGGTAATTTCAATTTGGAGCAAAATTGTCGATAGCAATTCACTTGACACTCTATTGCCTGCCCCATGGTGCTTCAAATACTTCTACATACAGTCTCCCCAATTGAGATCTCCTATCTCCTCACCATATCTCCCAAGTTCAAGCTCCCCGATGCGAGAGCGACTAATTTGTTCCAGTTAATGACACACTTCACATTCATCGCTGGCACCATATCATCAAGATACACTGGAATGGGGGGGAAAATTGTGGGAATCACAGAAAAATGAGCAAACAACTTTATACGTTTATACGACCTCTCACCATTTGCAATCTCTTCCATCCCTGGCAAACATAATTCCTTCCGGAGTCGGCACTCTATCCACACCATGGCAAGAAAACGACGTTCTTTTGATAACGAGACCATCTCCTTTCGTGTTGCATTCGAGCGGAGTGTGTAACAATTTGGTTTTTCGTGACTGAAATATCTGACGAGTCAGGAAGATTCTTTGATAGGGATGATGATGGGATGCTCTCGTAAAAGTGAGTTATGCACTCTTCAACTCGATCTCTCTATCTGCCTCCCGCACCGAGACCCTTTCTTTTTTTTCCCCATCAAAATGGAAATTTATCCATCTCTCCAGCATCATGTGGCTTCTCATTTGTGTATGCGAAAATGGTTAAACTGGTGTCAAGCATTCTCGCGAACAAATTGAGTTTTCTCAAGCAAGACACTCGTCTTCCCCTCTAGAAAATTGACATGCTAAGCTGGTAGAAAATCGCAAAGATTCAGTTTTCACTCTATTCCTTTGACGGAGGTCTATCAGCAATTTTTCTTCCCTAGAAAGACGCTCGTAGGCAAACGACTGAAATTTGCTATAACAAACTTGTTAACGAAACTGAATTATTTGTAAATATAATATTTCAAATTCAGTTTTTGTAATGAAAATTAGATTTAAAATATTTAATATTATATTTTAAAAGTTATGAGGTTAATTGTTAATTCATCCATTGCATCTCATTGCCCTGGCATCCATTATCCTATCGTGCACGAAGTCGTCTTCTGTAAGGACTAGAACAGCAGGGTTCTCCTTTCATCAGAGATGGGATCCCTCACTCTTAGAAAAGTTTAGACATCATTACTAATGAAAATTAGTTGATCGGGTGATTATTATCAAATCTATTAAAAATAGTTCTTATAATCTTAAAATATTTTACTCATAATAAATTTATTAGTAGTGAGAACATAAGGAAATATTTACTGTGAGTATTTTTACGTACTTTAGTTCAATGTTAATTGTATTTATGTACAGAGAAATTGTCAATCAGAGCAAATGACACTCAAATCATCCAGTTTTTTTCTCAGTGGAGATAGGAAAAATTCCTGCCTCCAGCCAGAATAGAACTGGAGACCTCTCGTTAACTAGACGAGTGCTCTACCAACTGAGCTATTAGAGGCCACATGCTCGGAAATATTTACGTTCATAAGTTGCGGCAATTATTCCATAATGATTTCATATAATTTATATTAGCTTGTGTTAATTAAATGAGATCGATATCCCAACTAATTTTGGTCACCAATTCCTTTTAGTTCTCACAACTAATGCAAATAAAGTTCTGACAACTTTTCAATAGTAAAGAGTGTTTTTTTTTACTTATGTGTTCAAGCTTTTTCGAGCTATATAGTAACCACAATTAATATGATATAATTATTACAGCCAATAAGATGGATATCAACTACATTTATTTAGTTATTGGAACTAATATGTTATAGTTCCAATGAAAACTTATTCACGATTAAAAATAAAAGGCTCTGTGTTTCATTTCATTCTATTTCGTTCTTACCAAATGTTAAAAAATTAAACTGAATGGTATCATGCTTTCTGCTCGTTGGAAAGGTCTTGAAACTCCTGAAAAGCCTAAACCGATTCCAATCAGTTATGAACCGATTTACAACCTTTGATTAATTTGTATCCGTAGTATTACTACAGATAATTCAATATCTGTACAGAATTACAGTCACACAGAGAAGTGATTTTAAAAAAGCGGTGTTGAAATTGGGGTTGAATTTGGTGTTGGAGTTGCTTGAACACCAAACGTAGTACCATTCACAACAAATTAACACCTAGTTTTCAATCAATGGTGTTATATGAAATGCTTTGGAGGTGTTGTATTAACTCCACCACAGAAATGTCTAAAATGGTGCAATAGTAACACCATCAATTCTCTATAATGGTGCTGTCACAACGCCAAGCGGTGTTCTTCACTATCCTTCGTGTGCTCTTTTCCCTCCCTGCTGCATCAGTAACAAATTGGCCAGTGAAGAGTGCGAAAGTCATATTACGCGATTTTCTGTGCTTTATCTAAAGTATTAATTGTGTTAATTAGTGCATTTTCGGAACGTATTTTTTTTACCAATAATTTAGATTTAGACAATATATCGGTGGCAGAAGTGTTCTCTTTTTTTTTACAATGGGATTTTCCAGCGGAAACTTCACAGAGATTTCTTGGTGAGTTTGCCCTTTGATTAATAATCTATATCAGGAAAATACCCCTCAATAGGACTCAAAAATCCCATTTATTTATTTAAACTGGTGTTAATGCTTGTTTACTGCTTTTTAAAAATTTCAGGTCAAACTGGGCGAATGACGATTTTGAAGGCAGGAGTCCAGAAAGGGCAATTCGGAAGATATCTCAAGAAATGTTCAAGCTTCATCATCAACGAAATTGAAAAAAACAGGAGATTTCTATCATTATCATCATCATTTTCAACCGATTATTCCTTTGGGGTCGTGAAAATATTGATCAAGGTAAGTAATTTATTTATTTTGAAACCGAAATTATAGCTATACCAATTTTTTTTTCAATGGCTACGGCACATCTTTCACATCAGGAAAATTTCATGAAATCAAAATTTATATCCCTTTCTCTCTCAAGAGCTGTGCATAATGTCTTTCGCCCTCTTCATTTCTTTTGAACATCACACCGAATTTAATTTAGTTCAGTCCAATTTTGAGGACTTATGCAAGTCTTGTGAGAGAGAAAGGGACGCGAATTTTGATTTCTTCAAATTTACTGAGCTAAAAAGTGTGCCTTAGGCATGATGATTTATATTGAGAAATATAAATACCTATACATCGCACACATTAATATGTAGTAAATTTATTTAGTTTCCAAACTTAAAGATAAAATTGCGAATACGTACTTAAACTTATCTTAAGGAGGGTGCCTGTATTACTAAAATTTTATGCGTTCTCCTGGATATAACACTTTAAGCAAAGAGACATTCGCGCAGGACCCAATCTCGAGAGTTCGAACATTTCCTAAAGTTGGGGCGCTTTTCCGCCCATTTATACCTAGACCTAAAATTTAAGAACCGTACATAATTTTATTATTGTATAATTCTATTTTTAGTTAGATAAAGATTAATTAAGATATTTTATTAAGAAAATCTCCGTGTTTCATTTAAAAAACTGAATATCTAATTTTCTTTTTCAAACATAAAATCAAATGTTTATTTCTAAAAAATGCACTATGCTTTATATATGTTTTCAGATGAGGAAAATTGATGGCCTAAGGGAAAATGTCCAGCCGTGAGAACAAGTGGAAAACAGACGGGAAGCCACATTTCAACTGCGATGTTCAATGAGGGAAAAAATTTGTTTTCTTTGGTATATTGGGAAAATTCAGGTAAATTATTAAAAAATAAAAAAAAAACAATTATTCATGTGTTAAAATCTTTTTACAAAAAAAATGTGATTAAAAATATGAATTAAAAAAATTAATGTTATATTGCAAATATTGTACTTATTAGTACTTAGAGTTTTAATAAAAATATTTATTAGAGCAATAAAATTCGTGTTTCATTTATTCTATTTCGTACGGCTATAGGTTTGGATATGGAAGCTTTTAAAAAAATCGTTATATTTTAAAAAAAATAGTGGTGGAAAATTCACACTTTTATTGGTGTAAAACGAACACCTATATCTTCTTGAGATGGTGTGATACAAAATCCACAATGGTGTTCCAACAACGCTAAATTTGGTGTTAATAAATTGGTGTGAAATTGGTGTAATCAGAAATCCAAAACCGGTGTTGGTTGCTTATTTGGCACCAATTGGTGTATTCTGAACACCAAATTGGGGTTAGTTGATTTTCTCTGTGTGTAATTCAGTTATATTACTCCTAAGGTGTTTTGGGAAATATTTTGAGTTTTTAATTAGATTTTAGATTTCAGAGGACGAGACCTATAAAAATTTATAGATAGTCCGGGGCTCCCTGTTCCCTGAATAAATAGTCGACATAAGTCCAAGAAGTGCATACATAAAAGCCAGCGTTTACATGTACCCCGTGTTTGCTACTGCCCCAGTTTTCTCTACCATCTATGTCACGAGTTCGAGCACTTTGCAAAGCCTGAGACACTTTGAGGCTATTTACACCGCTGCATTAGATTGGGATTGAACTGTTCCAAAATCGGATTTCGGATCATTAAGTCTCAATCTAAGGCCGCGATCTAAATGGTTTCATTGAGGTCATTTAGACTGTCGCATTAGAGTCAAATTGAATTGTCCCAAAATCCGATTTTGGGACAATTCAATCTCAATCCAATGCGGCGCTATAAATGACCTCTTTGTCACCTATCTTTTAAATAAGTTTTCTGAGTTAATTAAAAATCTTAAGCATAATTTATTAATACTTAACCTTCATTTGTTTTAATGCAACTAAGTTTTCAATGCATTCACGCTCTGGCTAATCAGGGAATGAGAAAGCAATGAAAAAATTTTGTGGTATTAAAACACTCATTAGATGTGGACAATATTTAATTCTAGTTTTTTAATCATAATAAAAAATTCTTCTAATTTCTTGATCATCTTTCAATTGACCTAGTCTTTTGTTTAGCCAATTGTTGGACTGCTCAATCATTTCTGGATTCATTTCGTCTTTATGCGAATTAACTTTTCCTTTCCGAACGAATCGGAAAGTTTTATCCGGAAGATCTAGCTTTAGTATCTTTCTCCTGTTGTTGAGCTCTTCCTCAAAATTCACTGTTGGATTTTCTAATGAGAAAAAATTGTAACTTAATAAAAAAATATAACTAAAAGATCATGATTTTTTTAATTTTTAATATGCGCTTACTCGAAAAGTTATCAAAGGAAAGATGATCAGCCAAAGACATCAATTGTTCCTCTGTGAAATTCTTCCCAAAAAATTTTGCAACTTTCTTTATCACCGTTAAATGATCTGTTACCATATCTTCATATGTCAAAAATAAAATATTGCCTTCATTCCTCATGTTCCAAAAGTCTAAGATATGCGTATCATAGGGTGAAAATAGAGCTGGAATTAAGATGGTAGAATAAGATAAAATGTATTTGAATTAATGGTTTAGTGGATTAGTGTTTAGTGCTTACTAAAGTCATTGAGGGATAATTCAACAAAGTCGCTAAATGATCCAGTAAAGGCCATGGTATTCCTATAATGATGGTAGAAGGATGTGATAACGTCTTTGGCATTCCTTGCCACATAGAGTATTTTTGGCTTAACCGTCCAGACTTGTTTGGGTAAGAGGGGAGCTGGAAGATGACTTTTCATATACCTCCTACCCGTCATCGCATCAAGTTCGCACAATGAATCCTTAAAGACCTTATCCGTAGCAACAGATTGGTTTCTGAGAAAGTAAATGGAATTCTTGCATTATGTAGCATAGAAAAATTAATAAGACTTACTCGAAATACGGAAATTTCTTCGATAATAACTCTCCCTTTCCACCCTTAAAGTCCAGATCATTGCAAATTTGCCAAACCATTTCCTGTGACCACGTTGAGCCACATTTGGCAAATGAAATTACCCAAACGTCATCTTTTCGTACTGCGAAATTTTCAATTTTTTCAGCTATTTTCTCATATCTATCAGGGAAGAAGTATGCTCGATCGTACCATTTGGAAGCAAGTTCCAAATTTGGAAATTTTGTATTTCGAACATGTATGAAGCGGTCTACATCGAGAAATTTGGCTTTCTCAGTTAATTTTTCGTCAACTTTTTCACAGACTATTGGCATCTTAACAAATCGACTACCGAAATGGAACTGAACACTGTTAGAGATAGCTACAATCAGTTATGTTGATTTCATAAGCATTTTTTATCTATTGATAGTGTTTATGCACTGAGAAAAAAACGGGGGTGCGATTGACTTTTTTTCCTCATAACTTTAACACTTTTTAGGTGTAAAAATATACCAACATATTTTAATGTTAATTTTACACCTATTTAAGGGTATAATTAACATGAAAAGGGGTAACTTTAACCCCCTAGACACCTAAAAGGGTAATATTTACACCGATTTTGGATCAATACTGCAGGGTAAAATAAACATTTCCGGAATGTTATTTTAACTTTTTCGTATTTCTCTCAGTGTGGAGAAAAAGCATTCTAGCTTTGCAGATTGCTCGAACTTGGAACATGCTTTACCAACAAAGAATTAGATGCATAACGTGCATAACACATTTATAAAAATAAAATTCATCGACTCTATTGGAGTCGCACTGTGTATCCTTGTTGAATCAAGATTTTACAACTTGAACTATCATGAACTTTGACTTTCAGATGATATAGCATTATAAAGTCGTGTTAATTAAAATTGCTCACTTCTTTGGTATAATTTCGTTATTTTTCTTTTAGTAGACGGGTATCACTAAAATCCAATTTATTTGGCTTTGTTTTGGGTTACCGCCACTTTTCTGCGTTTGGTCTTGAGCAAAATGTATAAGACAACATATTTCACCGTCTTATCTCAACGTGACTTTCAGCATGAGAGAAATTCATCACTCAAGATTTTGTAACAGAAAAAAGTTGTCAGAAAAATGTTTAGATAAATATTTTAGAGAAGGGCAAAAGATTGGACGATTTCATGGATTTCATGCGAGGAATGTAGAAGAGTTTCAGGAATTTTCATCATATTTCTAGCCAGTGGAAAATATGGTATAATATGAAATTGTAAGGAACGGAGGAATGGTTCAAAGTAGGTTAAAAGTGATGACTAAAAGTGTAAGCTTCTATTGGCATTAGAAATAGAAAAAAAAAGAGGAATTTGCTGTATGACAGGAAAGTGGTCTTCTGGGGAGTTTGTGAGTTCCGAAGGCAGGGAGAATGTGAGCAATATCTCAAAAATATGTCATGAATGAAATGTTGATTCGAGCAGAGATTTATTCGCGAGAATTTCTCGTTTTTCAAGTAAGTCAGGCAAGAGTGGACAGCCGGCTGGTAAGATGACTCCAATAGTGACACTACTGGAAGAAGTGGAAGAACAGAGAACTGCCAAAGGGGGTTCACTTTCAGATGCAATGGTTCATACTAAAACGGGCGGAAAGATTAAACCGGACTCTCCGTCCAAGAGATCCAGCAGAGCCCAGTCTTGAGACACTTCACTAATGAACGCTGACTGATATTGAGACTGGAAAATATGATTCATTTTTTTTACCAAACACCATACACATCTCAAAGCCATGTGATAGCCATTTATGTGAGTAGCCTATAAATTCACCTTCTTCTATAAATATATCTCGATTAATAATTAATGACGAACGATCTGTTTGTGATTCAATAAAACAAGTAAATGGCTGACATTTGAAATATTTATTCACGCTATACGCACTTCTTATCCTCAGACACCGCGCCACATACTTTGTGGAATTGTTGAATGCTGACACGACAGTCAATTTTATTAATTAAGATAAATAATCCAACTTCTCCATGTGCCACACAAATTTTCGCAAAATTAGCGTGACAATGAACAGAACTCAGAAGAGCAAATTAACTTTTAACGCTCTGCAATAAAGTTGCGCCTTTTAATACCATCCACCCCGTAAATTTGCATTTACGGCATTGCCAGAATATAATTGCAAATTAATTGTAATTTAATTGAAGGCTATTCCCATCAACTTTGTCTCTTGCATTTCGCAAGTGAGACCATCAATACGGCACCATGGTTTTCTTTCTTCAAGACTCCCATTTATACGATGAAAATTTAAGATACTGTCGAAAATCTCTGATTACTTCATGAGCAGAGCTACTGGAAGCGTGGCAAATATAAAATTCAATCCATACCATAAATTTAAATGAGTCACATTGTAACGAGAATAATCTCAATTACTTCGTTTCATTTTTTAAATCTTACACATAGCGGTCATATACCAATAAAACACTTTAACCCAATATTAAAGAGAAGAAAAATATTTAAAACCTTAAAAACATGGTCAAGTTTTACAGCAGTGTATATAAGAAATTTATATTAACAAGGGCTGTAAAAGAGTTCCAGCTTTCCGAAATGCTTAAACATACTACTTGTTTAGTGCAAACATAGGATTGAAGAAATGCCTAAGAAATGTCAAAGCCGTCAAAGCCTTTGTAAATTCCGCAAAAAGCGTTCAATTATAAAGAATAACGATAAGGAAGAACTAAAGCGAATTTGAGCAAATTAGCTTCATAATTAAACGTGAAAATTGTCAACAAAATTTTTCGCCCGACTGAGAAAGAGCCGATTGAGTGAGAGTCTACTGTATCGGTTAGCCTGCAGAAGATATCGACCACCAACATAAAATGAATGTTTAAAAATTATTAACTATGTTTTAACGATTATATTATGCAAAATATATTGCGGGGTTGTTCATATGTAATCTTCTGAATTAAGTTTTTCGTCCACTTTTTGAGAAAATATAATTATTCATCTAATTTATTGAATCACTGTATCGGAGTCTTAATCAAAAGGTAGCCATTTCTCAAATTCTTATGATTTTATACAAGAATTTCACTGACACAAAATATAGAATTAATCTTATTTAAATGATTTACGAATCTGTATGAATCAAAAAAATACTACTCAATTATTCTACTTGTAGTATCGGAACACTTTTTAATTATCTCGCTACGCATAATCTGAATTAATTTCTTAATTGAGAACAAGTACGTTTTATTCCAAGTAATCTCATCGGCCATTTCTCATCGCATTTGATGTCATTTTTGCGAGCAGTATAGGTTATGTTGTTGTTGTGAAAAAGAACTTCCCTAGTGAGAATTTTGCCTTTTATCAATGTTAAACACCTTCAAGGATGTGTAAGAAACTGCAATATTTAGAGAAAGCATTGAAACATGTGCTGGATGCCATGACGGTAAGTGAATCTTCTCGAAAACGTGTGCAAAGTATGGAGGAGTGTCCAGAATGACCCTGAATGATAAACTTTCCGGAAGACAATCAAAAGGAAAATCATTGGTAAGCCCGTACTAAGTCAAGAAAAAGAATAATCTAATTCTGAATTTCTTGTCGTTAAATCCGAACTCTAGAATTATATAAGAATTATGGTGAAAAATTAGAAGATGCAGACATCCTTCCTTTACCAATAATCTTCCTGGAAAGTGATAAAAACTGCTTCTAAGATGGATGGATGGCAAAGAGTGTTTCTTCGTGAACATCGTAATCAATGAGAAAAATATTCAAATTTTTAAAGGGTTTTATTTTTCGGCCGATATCTGCTTCACTCCCGGTCCCGACCGATATCTTCTTCATCTGATTTCATATGGCCGATGGAATATGCACATTACCTGGTTGTAATTTTACCTAATTTTTACTAATTTATCTAAATATTAAGAAATAAAATGCAGAGATATATATAAACGGAATACTAGAGTTTCAATTGGCATATTCAAAAATTCCATAAATTGGTTTAGAGTATTTATTTTAAGCAAATTATGGAGCATTTTTCTTAACTGGCCGATACCTAGTTCCCTTACCTTAAATAAAGTTCTTAAGTTCTCTTAATTGCCTTTAATTTTTAAATCAATCGCAAATAGATTTTAGACCTGTAATTTTTTCTAATTTCAAGTGTCATGAACCTATTGTCGAAAATGAAAAATCCTTATGTTTCCCCTCATTTCTGAGATTATGTATTATTCAAGATGAAAAGATTTAAGTTAAATATGTAGTGCCAAAATGAAAGACTTTTCTCTTGGCATATTACGAACTCATAAATTATCAGTATTTAAGGATTTCAGGAGTCACAAAGGTTAAAAAAAATTTATAATTTTTCTAAATTAATTTTTCAACATTTTTCATAACCCATAATGTAAATATTGCTCATTATATGTTTTTAAAAGCTTATAAGTTGCAAATAAACTAGAGTAAAATATGGTGTTTTTTTAGTCTTCCTGACCTACGTAACCCCTTCAAAACACTTTTATTTTATTGGCCAATTTTAAAATTACAAAAACTTCCAAGACACTTAATATTTTTTTCATTTACACTCAGTTCTTGTAAAGTTTACGGTACTTTATCTTAAAAATTAAATTTATTTGACATTTTGAAGTTAAGTATCTAGAGAGAATCCAAAGTAGCTTCTAGAGGTGGATTTAAAGACCTAAAATGCCTAAAAAATTATTTCAAAATTGAATTATTTGACTTTGTTTTAGAAAAAATAGGCAGTTTGATCATTTTTGCTCTAGTTCTTTAAATTTAATATTTAACAAAATTAAAGTTATAAGAAATAGATGAGTTTGTTAAGTTAAGAACGGGATTAAGTCTCCGGCATGATACGACTAAGCAAAAATGCTGTAAAATTCTCAAAAATATGGGCAGAATGGAATATTTTGTGTCATTTTGATTTAATTTTATTTTAATACACCTGAAAAAACTATCCGGTCTGAAAGCATGATAAAAGATGTAGGGGAAAGTACGCTCCCTTCGAACGTTCATGCCTTCGAATAATGTTAATTTTCTTTTATTTTTCCTAAGAGACTTGCATACAATTATCACGTAATTATCAATACTTGATGATAAGCTACCTAATATTTAATAGAAATGTGTAAGTTCCTTAGGATAAATGAAAGAAAATTCACATTATTCGAAGGCATGAACGTTCGAAGGGAGAGTACTTTCCCCTATTACTTGAATCCTCTATGATTTTGTGTAGACTATTTAATCCTATCTTAATGTACTTTTGAAGCCTTTTTTCAGAATCTGCTGTTGACGAGAAAAGTTTCTTCGTCCGGTTTATGAAAAGCAGAAAAGGCGGACTGGAGACAAGTCGTCACTTGTCTTGTATAGTCTATGTACCCTAATTACAAGAATTTCTGGTTTTAGGGATGATATAGGCCAGGACGTGTCAATTATTGCGGATTTTATCCTCGTGCTATCTGGTACCTTTTTGCTTTTGCCCTCTTTTAGTTTTTTAGGAGTAATTTGGTCAAACTTGATATCTCCTATTACGAAATTAAAAAAAAAACTTCAAATATTTGAGCTTTTCCTTGCTTATTTTCGTCTCTCGATTTTCTTGAAATTTTCTCTTTGAAACATTTCGCTCTAGTTTTTTTAATGTTAAATATTAAGGGTTTGATAATTTATAGTGCGAAGTAAGAGGCCTGAATGATTATGCGAGAGCCTAGAGGTTCTTGATGTGCTATTAAGTGGTATTACTACCACCCAAAATTTAAATGTATTCCAGTATTTGCATGACGAGCACATCGTGCGTATGTCATATATGCAATTGAGATGTGTAACATGCATCTCCTGATTGAAATTGTTGAACCACAGAAGTAGTTTGACAGAGAATCCAGTAATAGACAATGCAAATATCCACTCCATTAGTGGAGAGACGGATACAGAAGATTTGAATGAAATGAGAATCATTCTGCCAGGATACAGTTAATTGTGTAATTTATGCAAACAATCTGCAACATCCTGATGCTCCCCTGTGATGTTTCAATAATTACAGTAAACCACTCACAATTAATTGAAAATTCAATCAGAGCTTTCCACGACCTCTTTCATTACATATCCTGATAAATCAATTGGGTGACTCTATGATGCGAAATCAATGTATAGTTCTATGTAATGCTTCAAATTTGATTGAATTCCCCACATACGTTGACACATTCTTCAAGCATCAATCATACCGAATGTTTCTGATCTATGGCTTGGCGAAATTCTATGGATTATTCCACATGTCGCTCAATACCAGGATTGAGATGAATTGACGAAAAAAACACAGCTCCACACACGTGAGTTTTTGTTCAGGAACTAGGCGATCAAATCAGTTCACGCATTTCAGCCTGATATTCATCGAATCCTCACCCATCAGCTCTGACATGCAGAATTTTACTCCACCACAGCTGTTGTCATGTTCATACTTTGGCTCCCCATCTGCATTCAGCAAGAACATGGATTTTGCATGTTGCTTTTTTCAACGTCATCGACCTAATATCGGCTTGCCTCACAAGAGCAATTTTACTCATTAATAAGCCCCAGACTCTATGGCCAAGTATTTTCTCTCATAATCTGCCATCACCCCATTTGCTTCCCTATTCCAGTTCCGTCGACAGCATCAATTATATTAAATTACGCGGCTATCTTGAAGTGATTTGGAATTTACTACGTAACAAAAGCCGTGGTTTGTGCGACACCGGGCATTGACGTATATCTGTACAAATGGTATAAAATTTAATTTGATATTTTATTAAAAGTTAGCAAATTCTTATAATACAACTTATTTCACTTTGTGGTATGATCATTAATTTTAAAAATAAATTACATTAAACCAGGGGCCTCTCGACATTTCATTTTTCCATACGATTTTGCATAGAGACACTGAAGACTATTGGCAAGTTTTTTCCTAAAGAGAATTAACTTATCAGTCTGATATATTTCGAAATCGCGCATTAAAAGCTATATAAAAATACATATTTCATAATGTTCGCCGAAATAATACAGGAACTACTGGCAAATTTGTTTAAGTCGCGGTGCAATATCTGCAAAATTTTTACAAGGAAAATGAAAAATATCTTCACTTTTTATTAGGCTTGATGGGCCCCTGCATTAAACTCTATGTTATCCGGATGATTGAAGGTTAAATTTAAATGATTTTTTTACTTCGCAATACTATTTTTTTAAGATTTTGCTAATCTAAGTTAAAAGTCGTATACAGTTTCCACTTAAAATAACATTTCGTGAAATTTCTAAGTACTGTCAAATACGGTCACAGAACAGGGGATACGGGTCACAGGTCAGATACGCTTAACCAATCAGTTCTATTACCGCTCGTTGTGCTGGATTATCTAAAATTTCCTTTCCTGTGTTCTATAACTTAGTAAAGACCCGTTGTTATCAGATACTGAAACTCTTCAATAATAGTACTGATCCGCAGGTACCGAAATGTTATTATGCTTGATATGGTCTTGCCTATTGCGCCACTGAGATCCCCGGAGCTACACGGATATACGATTTTACCACATTTCTAAAGAAAATTGGGCTTCAACGTTATGCCATTTAGATACCCAAAACAATTCTGGATCTAAATTAAGTGTTGATCAGGCCTAGATTCTTTAAGAAATATGCAAAAAAAATGTATCAATGTAGGGTGGAGTAACCACTTATCGCCATGTTTAGGAAAAAGAGGAATTAATTTTATTATAACTTTTTAACTCTTATTACAAGATAACTCAAATTTGACACAAAACTACTTAGATGTATTGGCTTTTGATTTGTGAGAACAATTGTCCTAGAATTTAACTCTGGACTACTTAAAAAACTAATTTTTATTAACAATGCAAATATAACCACTTCGTCGTCACTTTTCACTACTTTTCGCCAGTTTTGTAACCACTTCTCGCCACCCATTTGAAAAAGTCCAAACTAGATTATTTTAGGCAATTTTATAAAAAAATACATTCAGCATTTCTTTTTCCTCATAATCACCTTATTATTACTCACTTTAAATGATTTTTCTCCACTTTTATTTGAGAAATCAAATTATAAGTCTATTGAAGATCGGGCTCATTGAGCCCAAACAGAAGTAGATTTTGATTCTCCAATAGTGTCTTGGATAAAAGGTAAATGGAACTTTATTTGTACAAAAAGTCGTTGAAGTTTGAAGAATTCAAATTCAATTTCGAATTGTCATACTAAATTTTCGAACAAGCTGGGGAAAATTTATCAAATATCACACTAAAAAGCTGGCAAAAGAGTTACTCAGTGATTATGAAGTGATTAAGTAATGGGACAAGAACAGTAGGGGAAGTGCTCATAATTTTGGACAGTCTGCTTATAAGCATCGAAGTTCCAAGTTTGAAGTGCGATATTTTCTATACTAATTGACATTTCTTGTTACTCTCTTTTCAGAAGGGTTGTTTAGAAACTTAGCAAGCTATTTATCGTCTTATTTTTATTAAAATTAGTTTTAATACGTTTAAAAATGAATTGATATGTAGAGGTGACTTTGGCTCTTATTTTGGACAACTTGTTTATTAATTTGTCCAACTTGGCTGTAAATTTGGACAGCTAATCCGCCTCAATAGGATGCCCATTGTTCTTCATTTCATGAACCAATCTTACCAAGTCCTCTTCCTGTTCATGTAAGGGAAACGTAGAATGTCACAAGAAGCCCGGAAACTTTCCATATCATTCATTAAAGTGAGTTGACTTCGGTGCTCCAAGTACGTGCGGATTCGCTCATTCCCTGACCTTTCCGGGAGCCTTTCAAGGCATTTCTCGCTACATCTCTTTCGTAGAGATGATGCTCCTTTGTTTCTCCAGGCATTTGTCCAACCTAGTCATCACAAAAGCTAAAACTTCACGAAATTTCGTGAGAAAAACACCTGTCCAAAATAAGAATCATCACCTCACTGGTGAATGTCTTAAAAAATTTCCCATTTTTCACACGAAAAATATAATTCACAAGGCAAATCTCACTTCAGGTCAAATGTACAAATCATCAGTAACGTGAATCAACACAATATTCAATGTATATTCAATAATATCTTTCAAAAACAGCGAACAAACTTTGTTAGTACTTCACCAAAACTAAATAAGACTGAAGTAAGCCACGAAGTTCTGTCATATTTCTCGTAAGCAATTGCTCACACTGAATTTTCAACAAAGCAATTTCAACTCAAATCATATTCAAATTTTAACGTATTTAGTGTTAAAATCTTCCAAAAAGAACAAATATTTAGATAGAATTCATTATTCATCAAATATTGGAATAAAAATCCATCATTTTAATCAATTTATTTTTAGTGTCCAATGTTATCCTCAAAGTGTCCAAAATAAGAAACTGGACAAAATTATGAGCATTTCCCCTAAGCATCGTTCTTCTGCTTTTTTCCTCAAAACAATGTGAAGACCGTCACATTTTGACACTTCAGCACTTCGAAATTCGAACACGATGTAACTTCCGCCACCTTGTGAAAGTATTAAGAAGTAAGAAAGTCTCTTTTTTGGATCTTCAAATTGATTTTCGAATTTTTCAAGATCTACTTCTGTACGGAAAGATTGTGCAAATAAATTTCACTGAGCCTGATTATTTACCTTTAAGTAGAAGATCTAAACTTCACTCTTTCATAAAAATTTTGTTTAAATTTCACTTGTAAAGTGACTTAAATCGAATAAAAACTAAACACTCTTTGTGTTGACATCTGTAAAATTGACCACACTGAAGGTTTTTGTAAAAAATGGAATGTGATACTCACAATTCACGCGTATTTCACACTTTAAATTAAATAGATTTTCAGGAGTTTTATGTTTATCTGATACGCAAAGAGCTTAATATTTCATATAGAACTTAATATTTGTTAGAAAACAAATATATTTATAGGATTTTTAATGTCTCCCAAAATACTCATATTATGTCCCGAAAAGCACCTTGTCCAGAAATACCACACGTTACCCTACACTGGAAGATATTTTCACCAAAGTTTTTTTTAGGAAAACGTTTAAGGGTAAAGGGCAAAAATCTGTCAAGAAATTAAAAGTAAAATACTTCTTTTTCTGTACAAAAAACTCATCAAAATACTCCATTTTGACAAAAATATCTTTTAATGCGTAGGAACTAAAAAATAATCATTGAATATGTCTTAAATAAAAGTTTTAGAAACTCTCTAGAAACTGTTTTAAATAAAAGCAAATTACATGAATTAAATTTGGTATAAGTTATTCAAAAGTCAATTTCAATTATAAATTACTTTAAAAGAATAAAGTACGTTTTTTATATTATATAATTGAACTAACAGTGTACATAAATTATTGAAGATTTTTATTTATTATTTTTTGGTGATAACATTAACTTATAAAACGTAATTAATTGTTTAAAACTTTATTTAATATACCTCTGTAACATATGTGCATTTAAAGGATCACGCGGTTTATCAGACCTAATGACATTAATTAGTGAAATAAAACTAATAAGTTATACTGTGCCGTGTGATAATACTTGAGAAGAGAGCAGAGGTAAAGGTAAAACCGTGGAAAAATGAAGTGTGCGTACCTGTTGCTGGATTTGTGATGGTATAAAAGAAGCAAAATGTGAGATAATTGCATAATTGCAATATTCTAAATGCGGACAAACGTGTCTCTTCTATGTGCTACAATAGCAATTTAAACACACGCCAAGAGAAAATTGTCAGCTTCCTTTCATAATCGTCATGACTCTATTTTTCTTTTTTTTTTGCCTTTCTGTATCCTCCAAGTCTTTCTCTTCGTTCATACCCCATTCACCTTGTAATTAATCGATTAACGTTCAATCACACACAGAAAAACGATTTTCTGTACACAAGGAAATCCATTTTCTATTTTTTTTTGACCACTCCATCTTCCTCTCACTCAATTCATCCACAATTGTGCTCCATTGACGATGAAATTTACTGGTTGACTACATAACAATGGCATGACTTTTTCCTCATTGCACTGAGGCTGACATCACTTTGTTGGAAAATCTCGGCATGGAACATCTGATGATCCCGACAGTTAAAATCTACAAGATAATAAGATATGCACATATGTAATCTATGCACATAATCTTCATGCGAAATTGTCTAAAACAGAATTCGATGGATCTCTAACCTCTATGTTCCTTACTAATCGTTAACACAAGTTAAACCAGTTGAACATAATACAAATTTGATAACAAAACTAACTGATATGCTTTCTCAGTTTATAGTAGTTGGGATTGTCATTGAATGTGTTGATTGTCAACAGTGTACGTTAGACCGGGGCACATTTAACTAGCAAATGATATGTTTTTGGATTTAATTTATGGAAAAGATGTTTCAATCCGATTGATAAATTTATCCTTATTGAATAGGGACAGAGTTAATTACCCTGAATGCCCTGAATAAATAGTAATTAGCTCAATATTCTTCCTAAAGAAAACTATGATACCCAACGGTCTAGTACTATCCGTTGTTAGTCTGCCCTGGTAGGGAATTCTGTAACAGTATGAGAATGTCATGTGACAAATCATCGTGGTTAAATTCTGAAGCAGGGTAGCATTAAAGGCCGGTAAGTATCGAATGACCATTACAAGCAGCTCTATGAACCTCTCAATGATTGATATGAGCCGCATTTTCGAATAATCTTACCGAATTTACCACATAAAAAACTCTAAATTTGCCATATGACATTGTCATACTGTTACAGAATTCCCCTACTGGTTTCTCCTGCACATGAAATTCGGACTTTCAGATTGAATTTGGGGAACTTTTCTAATAAATTTATGAACAATTGTAAGTTTTTCAATATAAACTACCTATGTAAACCAAATGCTAATAATGAACTTAGGAAACACGTAGCTAAACACAAGGGGAAAGCGTGTTACCTTCGAACGACTCAAGCTTAGAACAATTCATTTTTTTTAAATATGGTTTTATTAAATTTCACCCGTTACATTAATTTACTTCAATATCTAAGTTCAATCCCTCAAATTTACCGAAAGGTTCATTGGGTCAAATCCCTTAAAAACATCAAAAAAAATTGCGCTGTCCTAAGCTTTAGTCATCCGAAAGTAGATCGCTTTCCCCTATACTACAAATATTGCAATTTCGATTAACAGATCGTACTATTAATAGTGCTATTTCAATGAAAAATGAACATGTTTTTTTTAGCATTTCACTATTCTCAACACTCAGAAAAGGGCAGTTCTAAATTTGTATGGGATTTGCAAAAATACAGCTCTTGTCTGTAAGAATATTTTAAGAGCCGAATCAACCTAAACATGTCGTGCTTTGAATTAAGAGCTGTGCTCTAAAACAGATCAACTAAGAGCTGGCGTATCTTGAGCGAAATATCATCTCACTAGAAAATTTCCAGTGGCTTTCAGTGCTGTCAAATGGCAGACAAAATAATTTACAGTGCAATTAATTCGCAAAGTTGTGATTGTTTTCGCGAGTTTTATTAATAAAATTATAGTGAAAATTGTGGGGGAAGCCTTTACGAGTAGTGAAGTGTCTTGTGGTTCAAAAAAATACAGTGCCGACAAGAATTATGTGAAAATTAGGTGAATTATTGATCGAAAAATACAAAAATATTTTTTTCTGAAAAACAAAACATTGTGACTCACGAGCTCGTTCGAGCCTCTGGAGTGTTGTGCAACAGTGATTTTTTATTTAAAAATGTTATATAGTGAAAAATTTAAAAGATTTTTGCGAGATGGTTCCGGTGAAAAAAAAATTGTAAACATGTCGGGCATCTCGCTCATCGATAGTCGGATGGTAAAAAATCTTCCTAAATGTGAGTTTTGAGTTAGACAAAAAGGGATGACTTTCGTTTAGATTTTAATAAAAAAAATAGGGAATGTGAAATACAATAGATTAAAAATGTATACAGTGATACTTCAATAAAAAAACGTGAAATTCAGTTGCGTTTATTATTTGTGAGTGTACGTCAATATTGTTGCGATACAGCAGAGAAAATCTGATACTGGAATCAAAGCTCGTTATGCTTTGCTCCAAGATCTGCTCGGTGCTTAAAATTCTTTCAGAGACATTTTTTTTAATCTTTGAAAATTCAAACACTGTACGTTCTTGAGCCAAAGCATGTTTTAGAAAAAATGCTATCGTTCAAGTAAAATAGTCTTTAACCCAAGACACAAATGCCCGTTCTTATTTCAAGAGCTAAATTAAGAGCTGTTTCTACAGAGCTCTTTTCTGAGTGAAGTTCTGCTGTATTATAGACTTCTTTGTTGGTTGTTGTCTTGGTTTTAGTCTCGACTATTTTTTCCAGTTCTCGCTGTCTTGCAAAATCATCAAACAGTCGTGACAAGAACCAATACAAAGAAAAGTATATTGTGTAGAAGCAATTGAGAACAATCATGTGCTAATAAATATGTTAATTCTCCACTAGAATAGCACCATAATTCAGTTTCTAATTACTAAAATCGGATGCTTATAGCCTAGGATACGACATCTTTAAATTCGCTACCACGATTTTTTAAAACAGAGGCTATATTTCTCTTTTTTATCCGAAAGCATCTCCGCTAAAATATGAAAGACATCTTTCGAATAAAATCTAATTAATTTTCAAAAAACTTCGAAACGAGATTTAGGTATTAAAACTTAAATTCAGAGATAAGTTTTGCCAATATATTAGTATCACGTTCCATTTTTTTAATGAAAATGCATAATTAATTTGACACATGGCTCTTTTCAGGAAACTTGAAGCATTTGACTAGCTATTAAAATATAATAATAACAATATGGGTCAAATTCTTTAATAACATATTGAAAAGAATCAGTTGTTCGAAGCTTGAGTCGCCGGAAGGTAAGGGCTTTCCCCCACAGGAATATTAGAATATTCGCTATTGCATTTTATGCCATTACAAAGTGGAAACTGCTACTTCTGACAATCTGTATGATCATCGTCGGAATTTGATTCTCCAATAGTGTCTTGGTAAATGGCTTTCTATTTGCTCAAAATGTCCTTAATATTCGAAGTAATCTAACTGAATTTCGAATATTCGAAAATAAATTTTCACGTAAGGTTATGAAAATGTATGAAATACCGGAAATACTATATTAAAAAAGTTGTTAAAGAGTTACTTAGATACTATGAGAGAAATTAAAATGAGACAGTATTATGAGCCCTGTTACTTTAGATTCTTTACAGAAAAATGAAGACTGACACGTATCGACAATTGACGCTCGAGGCATTTCGAAACACGATCAGGAAATTATATAAGCCATCTTTCGGAATTATCAAGCAGTCACAATATTTTGTTTTTGTTTTTTTTTTTTTGAATCGATTTTCGAATTTTAAAACTCTGATTGAGCGTACGTAGAATTTTGCGTACTGTGGGTGTCAAAAGTTTGTTGCCTCATTTCAAAAGAAATTCAAATGATGTAAAGCATGCAACTAACTTAATGTAATCTAATTATTTTTTAAGTAATGTTATTTAGGAGACAAACTACGGGTTTGCACGTTTCTAAAGTTTTCAATGGTCAATGTATTTAAATAAAAGTGATGATAAATAATAAGAAATTTTCTATAGGGACACTTCCGGTAATCGCCAGTGGAAATTTATTTCACCTCAAGAAGAAAACAAATTTTCTGTCTTGCCCAGAGCTTTCGGTCCGGATGTGGACCATCTTCAGTGGTTGACTAGACTATGTTTTTTGATTTCCTGAAGTTCGGTATTCAATCAAAGGAAATGAAAAAAACATAGTCTAGTCGACCACTGAAGAAGGTCCACATCTGGACCGAAAGCTCTGGGCAAGACAGAAAATTTGTTTTTCTTCTTGAGGTGAAATAAATTTCCACTGGCGATTAGCGGAAGTGTCCCCATAGAATATCCATCACGTCAGCTTATTATCCAACAATAATAAGAAATATTGTGTTTTTTTTTGATTATTTTTAACTCAGGTTAAAATTCGTTAAAATTTTATTAAAATTTATAGTGATGAGGCACCCGATGAAGGATTCGATTCAGAAGGTTAACAACCGTATTATGCGTATTCCTGATAGTAACTCCATGATTACTGCTGCAAAAATTCAGAGTCAGTGGGTTACCGAAGGAACACAGGCTCTGTCGTTTGCGAAATATTTAGAGGGAAAGACTTTCAGGCTTCGCACACACTTTGGTTTCGAACACTAAATATTTTATTATATTCCTTTAAAGTCTCTGATGTAATTTTGTTCAGGAAATGTGAGACTTAAGACTAGCATCTTAAAAATATTGCCGTAGATAAGTCAGAGTGTGTGCGAAGCCTGAAAATCTTTCCCTGTATCGGAAAATTGAGTCATCGTTATTTCGAAAGCACGCTCAAATGGTTAAGTACACGGAAATTTTGATCGGAATGAGTACTCAAGCAGTATATAATGCGTGTAATTTTTTTTAATAATTTGTGTCAGCTTTCCAAAAGAAGTTGGAATGAATTTGTATCTTCTTGAGGGGGAGGTGGGGCTACTTTGAGCTGTTGGGCTACATTGTTATACGATTTTTTCACATATTTCAAATTGAAACTTGGTTTTAAAATCATGTAATTTGGATAGACTAAATAATTGTGGATCGAAATAAAATAATTGTAAGAACCAGCTTCATTTAGAAATAGCAGAAAAAGTCGTATAACAATCTAGCCCCACAGCTCAAAGTAGCCCCACCTCCCCCTATTTAAAATATATTTTTGAATTATTTTTTAAGGAACGCCAAAACCTTTCTCTGAAATAGAGTGAAATCTTTAAAATTATGATCATTCTGCAAACTCCAAATGTATCAAAGCAATGTGGCATTTTAAAATTTTTTCAGAAGTTCTAAAACATTATAATAATGTAAATTTCCAATGCAATAATTTATATAAGAAGTACTTTTTCCCAAGAATTTTTAAGATAAATAATTGTATCAAAAGTTATGTCCCTGGCTCCTTTTGGGAAAAATAGCAAATTGGAGCAATTTGTTCCATTTTTCCTCGAATGAATTTTCGAGGGAATAAATTTTCTCCTTCAGTGCTTCTCTCCTGTAAATGAAACTTTTGTATATGTTGGTGGGGTGAGAGGTTTTTGGTGAAAAGCAAAATTTCACTTTGTTAATTTAATTGGATTTGTATCAAGAGCAAAGTTTGGCGGAAAAATACTAATGACACCATGATGTTCCATTTAATTTCTGTTAGCATTGCTGATGGTAGAATGTTTCGTTGTTTAAAGCCTTGAGAAAGTTCTCCTCAACCACTGAGGTCAAAATATTTGAACTTAAACTACCCCCAAAGTACCATTAAATTTTATCTACCAATGTGTTTACAACTCCCTCGGTACAGTTTACTGAAGTGCACCACCACAAATTGTCGTTTATTTTCCATTTGAATGCCTGCAAATTGTTTGAACTTTGCCTATTTCGACGAATGTTTATTTTCGATTTTCCTGCTGATTTTTTATCGGGTGCATTGTCAGGTGGTTGCGGAAACAAAATGTGCAAAAAAATTAATGAATTTGTCAACTCAGAAGAGACAGCTCCCCCGAAAATTATAAAATGGCACAGCAAAGAGCTTAAACAAATAAAAAAAGGCTGGGAAGCATTTTGGTTTGGCTGTGTGCTCTAATTTGTAACTTCGTTATTGTACTTTTAAAATTGATTTTACTCTATAAATATATTATTGAATGGTCTAAAACGGGTTTGAAATTGGAGATTTAACCTCGTTTCTGAAGGCTTCAAAATCCTAAGTATTATGCCATATAGAAAATATCTCTGAATATTCTGAACTGTTAATAGATTCAAATTGATAAAAAATTGCACAAAAAAGAATTATTTTAATAAATTAATACCTTGTACAAGGTGATCGATAAAGGATTTTTTTGAAAAACTTTATTAACTATAGCAATTAATCACATATCCACCTCTGGTGGTTATAAAATATATCAATACACAATTTGTTTTTGCTATTTCAAGTGAAGAAGTGCCTTCAGGAAAATAATATTGCTCCAGTGTTCATCCGTGAGCACTGCAATAGGAAGTCACTACCGTTTGTTGTCTGGGATGTCCCATAAATTCAGCTACTCTGCTCCTATATGCATGAATCTGCAAGCGCACTAAAGTCATTTGAACTTAGAGTAACACGCTTTCTGCATTACGGTCTTGGGAAAGTCTTTGCACCCAGAGAACCTCTAGATTTATGCAGTTATATATATTTTTTTTGTGTATCTTATGAAATGTTAAATTCTCCGTCTATATTGATTTCTGATGCGGACATTGACATCGTCGGCAACATGAAAATCAACATATTAATGATGGTCACAACGGGAGTTATTGGAAAAAGTGTTTTCAATTTTATAATAAATGATAAATACATAAAGCATAAAAAAGAACTGGTACAGAATGATGCAAATATTGGCACCTTAAGAGGGTGTTGAGACACTACAAGGAACCATACCGTGATTGGATTTTACTGTGCTCACAATGAGTTATAAATGTTTCAATAACATGCAAACATCATAAATTCTCATTTTATCTATAGCTTAATTTCAATAAATTTATGAGAATATTACATGTAATATGTTTTCAAATTTTGCTTCAAAATATTTAGAGATATGAGAGTGCTTAAAATTTTTAAGTGTTTTACATTACTAGATTACGAATTATGAATTATTACGAAATAGTTGCTATTGAACTATCTGTCAGAAATTTTAAAATAGTTTAGTTGAATATTAATTAATTTATAATATTTTTTATTGTCGCAGATTAAGCAGTTATTATGGAGAATTGGTCAGAAAAATGAAATCTGGTTAGTACAAAAAATAAAACACACCTTAATTTGTAAATGACAAAATATATTCTTGAGAAAGGAAAATTAAGGGAACCACCTTGCCATTTTTGATTTAAAGTGATTTATGCCGGCTTTTTTGATTTTTTACTTTTTTTATTTTTTTATTTATTTTTTAATACCTTTTAAGATCAAGAAAATTTTATAAAATTAAAATTTACAGAATTTTGGAAATCGAATTGAAAATGAATTAAATTGAATTTATTCTGATGCTCAGAAAAAGCAGAGGAGTGTGCAAGAGTGCGATAGTCATATGAAAAACATCTTAAGAAAATGACGAAATTTTGATCTCATGAAATTATCCTGATCTTGGTGAGAAAGAGCCATTATTGTCTGATTTTGAAGAATTTACCTAGGATCTACTGATCAACTTTCTAGAAAATTTTGTTGATAAAATTTTCGGTTTGGCTCCAGAGTATGTTAGTCATCAACGGTGAGACGGCGGTAGACAGATAAGCCTCTTGCTTGTTATTATGCCTCTAAATGACGCACAGTTTCAAAAACGGGTATTCTTTAAAAATAAAATTAAACTAAATAAAAAATAAATCTCTATTTATTTTTTATTTGATACATCTTCTAATTTGCTGATCAATAAACGTGTGTTTCTCATTTCATTTACATTGAAATAAATTGTTTTCATTTATTTTCAAATCTTGTTGACTTGATTTGATGATAGATCATTATTGTGTTCTTAACCTAATGCCCAGCGCACAATAAGATTTGTTTTGTATACATGTTTTTGACATTTTAATGACCAGCGCATAATAACTTTTGTTTGTAAACATGTTCTCAAAACTTCCCATGAGAATGACTAGATCTCTCTCTCTCTCTCTCTCTTTTGTTTTACGTTTTGGCTGTCAGACTTAATCAAGTCCATATAACCATTTCACTCACTCTCATTTACATACGAGTTTCATCTGTTTCCTTTTTTCCCATATGTTTGTTCCTCTCATCTCTCCCTATCATTTTTCTTTTTGCTCCATTACAAATCTTTGTTTTTTGCTCTATTATCTTTTATCATACTTCCTTCTTGATATTTTTGCGTTCAGTTTGTAGCTTATTTTTAAGGATGGTAAAAAACAGTTTTCCAATTTTTCACCGGACGCGCTTCGATCAAGGATCGAACCGAGGGCCTCTGCGTCACAAAGCCAACAATTTGCCCATTGAGCTACAGAGACCCCTGATCTAGATCTCACTCACTCTCATTGAAATGTCAAAAACATGTTTACTAAACAAAAGTTATTGTGCGTTGGGCATTATGCCTAACTATCTAGATCTAGTCATCTCGCTCATTCTCATGGGAAATTTTTAAAACATGTTGGGCCTCGAGTGGGTCAGTGGATAGAGTAGTAGCTCTATGACTGCGAGGTCTGGGGTTCAAAGCTGAGCAGCAGCAGAAAAAGATTTCTCATGCCATATCGGCCTTGAATTCGTCCAGTGAATGAATGAATAGTAATGTCAATGGTGCATATTGACAAAAAAGTGAACCGCCTAAACAATAGAGGCTGGTACGAGAACGAGTTTCGACATGAAAGCGGTACTTCAGTCGATACAAGTATTCGCTGTCACTGATCCCAAACACACACCGAGAAGGGATGCTGTGATATAGTAACGGCACTGATTGTCCACACAGAGCTGCGATATAGAGCGGCTACCCGTATCGGGGGATAAGATAGAATAGGAGTGGGGAAGCATAAGGGGCCCAATTGGTGGCCTGGATGCATCGGAATATCCGAAAAATGGAGAACTGACCCCTGGCAAAATCTTAAAACATGTTTGCAAACAAAAGTTATTGTGCGCTGGTCATAATGTCCAAAGCACAGTAACTTTTGTTTTGTAAACATGTTTTTGAAACTGCCTATAAGAGTGAGCGAGACGACTAGATCGACATCTCACTCTCTCTCAAAGAAAGCTCCGAAAACATGTTTACAAACAAAAGTTATTGTGGCGCTGGGCATAATAATGTCCGGCGCGCAATAGCTTTTGTTTGTAAACTTGTTTACAAAATTTCTTATGAGAGTGAGCGAGGTGACTAGATCTAGATTTCAGTCACTCTCATTGATATGTCGAAAACATGCTTAGAAAACAAAAGTTATTGTGCGCTGGACATAAGTGTGAATAATGCCCAGCACACAATAACTTTTGTTTGTAAATATGTTTTCAAAATTTTCTATTAGAGTGAACGAGATAACTAGATTTAGATCTCACTCACTCTCATTGGAATGTCAATAACATGTTTACAAAACAAAAGTTATTGTGCATTGGGCATAAAATGTAAATCTAGTCATCTCGCTCACTCTCATAGGAAATTTTGAAAACATACTTACAAACAAAATTTATTGTGCGTTAGACATAATATGTCAGTTTTATAATAACGGCCTCACAACAAGTCGCCCGATTAGCGTTGTACCGACTCTTGTCAAGGTGTTTCAGGCCGTTACCGTCGTCGGTCGCATGATAGAGTTTGTTGAGCAATACGGACTGCTATCCCCTAACCAATATCGTTTTAGGCCCAGGTCTTCCACGTCGTCAGCCTTATTTGACGTAGTTGATTGATACCATTCAAGCCTTTTCTAGAGACAAGTGGGAAACTGCTCTGGAAATCTTCATTGATTTGAAGAAAGCTTTTGATGCAATGGACCTCTACAAATTGGCTAGATGTGGTTTCCGAGAAACTCCATTGGCTTGGCTTCGTGACTACTTGACTAACAGAACACAGGTAATTTTCTGTGACTCCCACACTTCTGATTTAGCTGATTTCAAGATTGGCATCCTATCATCGGGCAGCAGACTTGAGTCAATTCTCTTTGCTTTATTTATAAATGATATCGGGGACATAAGTCTTGAAAACTAGCTTTATGTATCTGACATCTACCTTCTCTACTCGAGTGAAAATGTTGACCAATTAAAGGATATGGCGGTTAGAGACCTCAAAATAGTCACCCATTGGGCAACTGAAAATGGCGCGTTGTCGTTTTATTGATTGCTATTACGACTTTAGATGTGGGTTTAGAGCACGTCGAGGACTGGAAAAACAGTCGAGACAGAAACCAACACTAGGAGAAGTCGATAATGCAGAAGCACTTGAGAACAATGAATCGCTAAAAAATGTTCAGGAGATACATTTCCTCGTTTTATTTTTAATTCAATTAAATCTCTGTTATTTTTTTTCTGTGTATTTTGATATAACTCATAAGGTTAGAAGGCCTTTAGTTAACCCTCTAACGGGTAAGAGCGCCTCCAGGCGGTCATTCTATAAATCGCATTTACTGCGATAATATTACTTATTTGAAGTTGAAATATCTACAGTGTCCTCAGTTATAGTCTTACTAACTTATTTTCTAAAGCTGAACTCATTTTGATCTTTCGTTTGCTTACCATCTTCAGTTTTGTGTGGCAGGTCAGAGAAAAAAATAAGAAAATGTCGCTCGCGACATTTTGCGTTTTCAAGTGCAAAAAAAGATTGTTTTAAAGTAATCTAACTGTAGTATGAATCTTATTTCCTGAAAGATATGTTCTTCTAGTTTGTATATTTCGATTGATAAATGTGAAAAAACTAAAAGTAAGAGTTTTAGAAGAAAAAAAGGAAGACCGCCTGTGAGCGGTCTTATCCGTTTAAGTGTAAAATTTTCAAAAATTACCGATTTTTTTATTTAATTGTTTTGGTTGTTCTAATAAAATATATTATTATTATTTTGTAATATATTAATCATGGAAAACAATTGAGATTACACGAAGACTGTCCAGAATGAGTAAAATGGTCGATTTCTTCGAATTAAGCGAAATTTATAAAGAAGCAGACTTAAAATGATGGTGAATTTCCTAATTCGTCCTTTAATGCCCCAGATCGTGAAATAAAACCAGAAGATGAGCAATGTATTTCAAAGGACCTTCAAATTATACAATAAGGTGACGTTTTCATAGCTGATCTGTGACCTATTCGGTAAAAATCAGTCTCATTGAAACACCTTGAGCTTCATTAACGTCTAATTATAAAAATTATAAACGTTTTTTTTTCCTAAAAATTATTATTTCTTAGATAATCATACAACATTCATCCATAAAAAAACGTTTAAAATTCATTTATTTTACTATTTGTTCACTATTTTTCAATAAAAATATTTCAGTCTTTTTATGCCTTAAACAGATATGACCGCCTGGAGGCGGTCTTTACCTTTTCTCACCTGGCGCCCAAACGGAAAGAGATAATGAAGAATGGATGGTTTTTTTGAGTTTAGTGGACCATTAATTATCCTAGACAAAATTATTTAACTACTTTTTTGGATATTAAAGAAAACACCGATAGAGGGTTAATTCATTCCTGCAGCCTCTTGATCATGTTAGAAGACCTCCTGCTGGAGATGACGGCAAAGCTTTCAAACAATATGCATCATGTTAACATTCTTAATATAGGAAATACAAGATTGTGGCAATACAATGTATGATATTATTATTTATATATCATAACGCAAACGAATTGGTATGCTAATAAATTTCACTAAAATACCATCAGAGCCTCCATATGAATAACAAATTAAGTCTTGCGAAGACATTTATTAAATTTTCATTGATTCTTCTTATTGATTACAATAATAACCATTTTATCCTTAATGTGCAGAATTGTGCAAAAAATAATCACATGTTCTATCGAAAATAGTGAATTTGTCATGTTCCAGATACAATTCACTAGTATTTCATATTATTTGGTATTGGATGATATAATAGCCAAAGGGTTCATAAAATAAGACCAGTGTTTCATGTTGTTACCTTCAAAAGTGGCACTTTTCAATTTTCTCATCCACAATGAAAATCTTTTATCCTACCAGCCTTGTAATCCATGAGGAGACTGTAAATCAGACAACTTTTTCTGTCGACAATATAGAGACAAAGGAAAAGTTGGGGACTTGTGTTGAGCAAAGTCGTTCATTCTCCTTCATGTATATCTTCAATTGTTCGACATCCCAAGTCGTCAGTTAGAAACTTTCCTACTGCACTCTGAGAAATGAAATTGCTTTCAGACAATTTATATTTTGGGGTGGAGTTCGTCACCTCCCCGAGGAGTCTTTATCGTACATGTGTCCTAAGGGACTGGATTCACGAATTGTTCTAAAATTGATATTCTTTTTGTGGACTAATCTATATTTTTTTTATCTATTACATGTATTTTTGTCAACTTGAAACTTACAGTCTCATGTTTACGTTGTACCTGATGATAATCAAAATTGATGAGGGTGACAAACTTTCCAGTACCAAAATTAATATGCTTACATTGTCACAACTATAAATTAGTCCTTGCTCTGTTATTAGCTTTACGTGGTCAATTACGTCTATACTACTTTTACACTCTATTGCTAAATTTTTGCTGAAAGAGAAGATTGGGCGCGACTAGTGTTGTTAAAATACACTACATCCAATGTATGTAAAATATAATTCAGCATATAATAATTTAAAAGCCAGTGATAAGCCTAGATCAGCTTATAGAGGTGCGATTCCTTCATTGCAAATTTGGATTGTGGCAAACTCGTACGATATTTATATATAAATAATGCAAATTCCGTTTAATAATTCTTAAAGGAATGAAAAAAATAAAGCTAGAGAGTGTGCGAAAATACCTCTCCTTCCCTTATCATATTCATTCTTGTCCCACAAAATTGTGAAAAATGTCTCAGGTTCGATTCATTTACTTATTTCCGGGCCAATTGAAACAGTAGTGTAAGATTACATTTAGCCGATCTATAATTAAAAAAAGGGGTGGCAAAGCATCCCAGGCTTTGCGAAATGCTCGAACTCGTGACTTAGATGCTATACTTCAAAAGTACTTTCGCATCATTTACCGTTCACCGGTACACAACCGATTTAAATCGACTCATAAATCACTCAATAGATTCCACAAAATACTTCAAAGAGTAATAAAAATTATATTAGAACAAAAGTTACTTATCGGTAAATAACCGGTTCATTCCCAGTTCACAATCGATCTGAAACGATTTATGAATCACTCAAAATATCTCCCAAAATGCACTTCAGGAGTAATTTAATTGAATTTCGTGTAAAAATTATTTATCGGTTATGAACCGGTTCATTAGCGATTCAAAACCGATTGGAACCGGTTCAGTTGTTTAGGAACTTCCAAAACCTCTCCAACGAGCCCAAACATGACCCCATTCGCTTGATAAATGCGCTCTCTAGTGTCTTTTAACCTTTGACCTTGAAAAACCGTTATTAGGAATGATGCAACAGTATTTTCGTCTAAGAACGAAATGTCCGCCTGACCAATCTCTAAAACATATCCAATATTGGGTCGACTTATGTGGGGGGAGTCCCCCGAAAGTCCCAAGTCGCTATTTTTAACCGTTTGGCCTCTAGCGCTGGCGACAGTCGGACGGACAGACGGACAAACTGCGTGACATAGGGATTATATACTGATCTCTCCGTGGAGTTCTAGCAATAAAATAAAATAAAATTTTAAGGAGATTTTTGAGTATTTACAAACTAAAATTAAATATTTAATTTTCACTGAAATCGTTTTATACCAATCAAAGTCAGGACCTATGCTTTTATTTACTAAAAAAATGTTTATGCTATTCCACATCTTGATTCCTACACCTACACCTTCTTGATTCCTACAACATTCCTGCACCTTGATCCCAGGTAGTTCATTTCCATGGTTCATAAGCGTGGTCTCCGTCGCATGTTAAGCTAAACGTGAAGATGAGTAAGAACATTGAGAATGTCGAGCAGAAATGAATGTAGATACATACAATGTAAGAATTTCATTAAAGAAAATTAGTAGATTTGAGGAAGTAAAGAACTGCTCAAGGAAGAAACCACAATTTCTGCCATTGCTCTTTTAGTTTGAATTTTCTTACAATGTACAGACGGGGTAAAATCTTATTAATTTGCGCGTTAACACCCGCGAGGACAAGGAGTTACTCGTTTTGGATACATAAAACCAGAGGGGAAGTTGCAAGACTACAGAGTTTACTTGCTCCTACTAATGGCATTTCCATTCATTTGAAATCAAATTATAAATTACTTTATCTGGCTAAAATGTGCTCTACAACAGCAATGTACATGGCATTCCATGTGCAGAAACTCAGAATACAAATCGGCCAATTATCTATTTCTGACTCCATGTACCACCAGTGTTATTCGTAATCTCTGGTCGCAAATGTAATTGATTTTAAATTGAATGTAATTAACACACGTCACCGTTACACATGTATGTATATATATCGGACTTGCACATATGACATGGCATATCTGGAATTTTCTTAAATTCCATACGAGCCTCTTGTTCAATATGTTGTAATGTCATGTGAGCTTCTTTGTTGGAATCTCTCCTTAAGGTCCGACATTGTTGCTGATTATTCTGCCCAGTAAATGCATCACATCTTAGGTTTATCAACCTACAGGAATTTTAGCTTCTGTAAATTTGTACAAATTGCTTATAAAGTAAATATTTTTTGCAATTTGTACTTGAAGGAGGTTTGATATGTTACCCAAGAAACATTTTTTCCTTAATATTGTCTAGTGATCTAAAAAAAATAAGATGCAATTTAGAGCATTTTGAAGGAATTCATTTACAGAGTGGAACATAAAATATGTAAAAATGTTCTATTTACAGAAGACCGTTTCACAATGTGCAGAGGAGTTTAGTGATGGTTCTTAAGAACTTGAAAGAGTTGTGAAAAATCGTGGTATTTTGTCAGACATTTCACTTACGCTCAAAATCTTATTATTTAATCATAGACTGGTATCAAAATTATCGCGCTTGAAATATCCTAAGCTTTGGTTCATCATATCACTGGTTCTATTAAATCCACAAGCAAACTACATAAGTTCTCTACTAGATTTCATATAAGGCTATAACACTAAAAAATCGTTATTTAAAATTGCAAAATACAAATTTTCAGAAAAAAGACAATGTTAATTTTTAATGTCCACTGAAATTAATTTTTGTGGCCAAGTCAGGAGTATTCTTTTTACACAAATCAAGGTTTAAAAGTTTACGTAACGACTCCTGTTCAGGCGATGTTTCTTATCAACATTGGCACTGAAAAATAATTCAGCTCCATAGGTGAAGAAAGGAATTATTAAAGCCCTAATAAGTAGGAGCCTGGTACCTTGTGGTGTGAAAACTTGTAGGCGTCTAAAAGTGCGCAAGATATGGAAAACCTTCCTACAAATCTCTGCCACATGGTCGGTCCAAGTAAGGGTTTCATTGAAAATCATTCCCAAATTCTTGACTTTAGAAGTGAAACACTGCACTGAGAAAAATCCCAAAATGTTAAAATAACATTCCGGAAATGTTAATTTTACCCTGCACCTACAGTATTGATCCAAAGTCGGTGTAAATATTACCCTTTTTAGGTGTATTGGAGGGTTAAAGTAACCCTTTTTAATTTTCAGTTACTTTTTTCAGTTACTTTTCAGTTACATTTTTTCTCATAACTTTAACACTTTTTAGGTGTAAAAATATATGAATATTTTTAATGTTAATTTTACACTTTTTTAATGATAAAATTAACATGAAAAAGGGTAATTTTAACCCATAATACACCGAAAGAGTGTAATATTTACACCGATTTCGGATCAATTCTGCAGGGTAAAGTTAACTTTTCCAGAATGCTATTTTGACTTTTTCGGATTTCTCTTTTAGTGAAGGAATAACCTGATTTCCTGGAAACCGACATCGAATTTCGTAGGGAAAATCATGTACAGGCAAGCGTACAGGAGAGAAATTACTACACTGCGCTTGGACTTGGATTAAACTTCGTATTATAAAGTTCGTCATTCGACAGATCGACATAGTGTCGATTTCTATGTCGATCCGTCGAATAATGAACTTCAAAATACAAACTGTGATTCAATTTCAAGTGCAAGTGTATCATTTTCCTCCTGGACGTGATTTTCCTAACAAAATTCGATACCTGATGAAGAGGACAGAGAATCAGATGTTTGAATTGAAATGCGTCAGACGTTCGAATTGAATGATGATTTCAAAGCTCTTGATCAGTCATCGAGTCCTAGTACAGTATAAACATTTCCCATCTGTATGTGATTATTCCTTCGAATTCGATACCTGATGAAGAGGACAACAATCCTCGAAACGCTGTAGAAAAATAAAAATCAAAAAAGATCTAAGTTTTTCCGTCCACTGCCAGTAAGTATCTCGTCGGTACAAGATCCTTGCGTTTTTTCTTTGATTTTGCCTTACCCGAACTATAAATGGTCATTTGGCTGAACTAGTCATAGTAGTTTTTATATCGAATTTCGAAAAATGCTATTTTCTTCTGTTAATGTTCGGTATTCAGATTACTTAAATACCCTGATAAACCTAGATAACATTTTATGCTCGGCCAACATTTTATGTTCGATAGACAAAAAGAACACCGATTTTGACCTAGATATTTCTCCTCCTTTTCGTTGTCTGAGTAATAAAGGAGGATAAGGATCTAGGTCAATATCCGTGTTCTTTTTGTCTAAAAACCTATAGATAACCTTATGGTATCTAAGGTTTTTTCAGACTGCCTTGTCTAAATAGTCAGGCTGATCCTCTAGATCTAGAAAAATATTTAACCTGTAAAATTTAAATGTATAGAAACAAGTAAAGAAAATTAAAGCAAAGATCTCTAATTCGATCCTTAACTTTAAATACGTAATAATGTGGGCTGGTTTTTTATAGCCAAATTAAATAGACTAAAGAACATTCTCATCGGGGTGTCACATATAAGATTAATATTAATATTAAGAAAAGCCGGAAAGAGAGATATATAGTATGCAAAATTTCAAATGGAAAATCACGTGTGTTAGAAAGAACAGAGTCCAGTGGAGTAATACGATGAGTAAGATATTACTGTTTGTATTCTGAATCGTATATTTGTATTCTGAATCTGAACTGTTTTCTGAATCGTATTACAGGCAATTCGAGCAATTTTCCATGCGTGTCAACTGTGATTCGGTCAGTTTTCGAGCGAAACACAAGAGAGAGGCAAGATAAAACACTTGCTATCCTTTGTTGGCATTCTCGCAGTTCAGAAATAATTAATTTTAATATTAATCTTATATTTGACATTGTCATCAAAGAGTGACCTGAGTCTTACTGGGCAAAGTAATGGGAATTCGGTATGAATTTAATTTCGGATGAAAATTGTTTTTTAGGGGTAAAGCGGGTACAGGATCATGGTTTAGTTTTCCATTCCGTTCAATTAGTCTGCACAGTAAACATTAATAAACTCTAGGTTTTTTTTATTTTCACTTTTTTAATCTTTTCGTTAGATGCATTTTTCCCTGCCCTATTCAATGTTCTGATTAAAATGATGTTCATTCTAGAAGTATCACATTTTTTCGAGGGCAAAGAATCAACCATATTAAGTATTGCTTTTATTTTGCCATTCGAGGTTACCTTACTGATTGTTATCTTTGTCTCCATAATTTACCCCACAATCGAATTTTCACGTGTTCTGTGTTGCAAGCATTTCAAGATTTCCAGCAGGAATTTCTTCCATCATACACAAGTTTATCTTCACTAGCAAATAATTTTATTCCCCAAAAGAATAAGACATTTTAATAATCTGTGTTCTAATAAGTGTTTTTTTGCTAATTGGGTATTTCTTCAATTTTTGTGTAAAATATTCGTGATATGACATGTGCGCAGATTTCCGAATAATGGACCGTACGTCAAATACATGCCTTCACTGATCAGGAAACTCCGTGAAAATCAAGTCCTTTGTCTTCAAGACGCTATTGTCCAAGAGGAATAATGGTACGTCAGTATACTATGTATTTGGGTATGTAAGGGCCAAAGTACGTAGAACTGTACTATGTACATTCCAATGAAATCATCGGAAGAAAATTCGTCTTACTGTATTGATTTTCTAGCAAAGAAAAAAAGTTTTGTTTCTATTGAGAGATTGGTGCAAAATATGCAGAGGAATATTCCCTTTTATGAGCAATATCATACATTTCATCGCAAGACTTCTTTCAAATTGGGAACGTTTCTGGTATCCAATGAAAAATTCACATACCTTTGTAAGATACCGGGTAAGATGTACTATACCTTTACGCAGATATATAAACTATTCATCACCCTCAGACCATCATTATTGTACACAATCAAGAGGAAAAGCGGTGCTGTTAAAAAGATACACAACAGTTTCCTCTCGAATTATGGATGAGATTGGGTCATATGCTGCGAATTTCCTTGTACATGGAGACACTTTTTTTTCCATGTTCTTCATTCTTCCTGAAAATTTTATGAAGTCACCTTATGGACTGTAGCAGTAAGAATGAGCTAGAGGTTGAATTAAAGGAAAATATTGGGATCCTATCTCCAGGATATCGCAAAGAAAATTGTTTTTATTTCGTAGAATTTTCCATACAAAGTCTAAAGATAAGCAAAGAGGGAATACAGCAATGCTGACTTCATTATTTCACTTATACCATGTATACAAAATGCTATATACAATACATGATGGGTAATTTTAGCAAAAATTGTTCTTATTGATGAGGCATTTTTGAGCAATTTTTTAGCTTGTATGGAATTCTGTCCTGAGGCAATGTGGTTATCCTTCTTACGTATAGTCATGTATAATTTTACAACTTTTAAGAATAACCTCTGTTCACTATTCTATTCGAGGTGCATTTGCTTGAGGCTCTGCGTTGAGATAATTCTCTATCATACATTGAGTTATACTTTTTTTCCGTTTCTTTTCTGAACTTTCGCCTTTAAGCTAAATGGTGAAAAATGTTCTACAAGTGGCCCCAATGGACATTTTATGCTAGTCATGGTGAAAATCAATATTAACTCTCAACAGGAGTGCCTTGGTAACTTGTGTGATTCAGGAAAAGTAACTTCAAGAGAAAATTCAGACTCTTAAGTACAAGGCAAAGATCTCTCGTCTTATACTTCCTGTTTAATTTAATTAAAGTCTTTAAATAGCATAAGGATATGTGATGCTACAGATATATTAAAAATAACTCAGAGATTGGAAAAGTATTGCAAAAAACAATTAAAGACTTGTAGAACTTACAGGTAGGGGTTTATTGAGAACTTTCAGTCAACTCTATATTTTTCACGAAATTAAAATGAGTTATGTTCAAGATTATTAAATCCTTGTTTCATTTTCGTTCTGGTTATATGGGAATACGTATAGAGGAGTCCCGGTCATAATCCCGAAAGGACCAAAATTCTGAAAGCCAAAATTCCGAATACTTAAAGGTGATATAGCTAGGGATTGCACCCTCGCTTACTGGATACAAATGGAAATCTTCTGTATTTTGTGAAAATATTTTATGAACTCACATTATTTCAAATAAGTTTTTTCAGGATTTCGACTATTCGGAACTTGGGTTGTCACTGCACCGGTATAAAGCTCATTTCGTAAATATTATTTTACGTTATTATTTTAAAATAAAAATGTACATAGCCCAATCTAAAACATAAATTTTTAATAAATAAAATTTATAACCGAATTATTAAACGCTATTAACAGCTCACCCAACCTTTATTTCAAAATTTTTCATTTTATTTCAAGGATATTCAACACTGCTGTAATTTTTCAAGTTCTGTTATCCTACATTCTTTTTGAAAATTAAATTTGGTAAGAACTTTAATTAAAAAGAAATAATTAAAAAAACCTGAGAAACTTAAAAAAAATCAAAGTAATGAAATTGACATGTATTTTTACTGATAAATTTTTAACTGGCACTATTAAAATGTTAATCAAAGACTGATTATAACAAAGAGAACACCTATAATGACTTCAATTGCAACAGGAGCTCAAAGGCTGGTTTAAAATTTGATTCAAAATTCCTAAGAAAAATATTAAAATGACAAAATGTAGTACAGGGACAGACTAAATTTCCGACAAAAGCCGATTGCAATCGGTTTTGAAACGGCTGTGAATCAATTGTGAACCGATGATGAACTGATAAGTAACTTTTGTTCGAAGATTAATTTAATTCCTTCTAAATTTTAGGTGATTTTCGAGTGATTCATGAATTGGTTTAAATCGATTATGATTTTCATAACCGGTTAGTTTATTTGATGTATAGGGTAAGATGCGGTAATTTAGAATCATGTCTAATTTGGAACTTTGAGATTCCTAACAAGTTCTAGATGGCAAAAGGAAAACACAACGGAAAAGTACTCTCGAATGTAAATGTCTTGTATTTCTTCGTGGTTTTCTTTTTTCCTTTGACCATCTGAAACAGTGAGAAAATCTCAAAATTCTAAAATAGACATGATTCCAAATTACCCCATTTTACCCTAGGCTTAAAGTTACGAATTCAAGCATTTCGCAAAGCATGGAACTCTTTGCCACCCTTTTTAATTCTAAAGTTTTTTTCTTTAGAATTTCTTTGGAATTATTTTGATTTTTTTTCAAAACGTAACCAACATTTTCATGCAGTTTCTTGTTTCTTTTTTGGAATTCAAGAAATTTCGATCATAGAACTTTTCAATTGTTCAATTTATAAATGATACAATTTTGGTCAGTAGAAAAATGAAATTTTAATCGGTATCTATGTATATTTTTATTATTCTTTGTAAATTAATGTGAGTTTTTGAAAATCTTTAGTCTAAAATATGTAATAATTGTATTAAAGGTGTTAAGGGGTTATATCCCAGGAGAACGCGTAAAAGTGGCGTTTTTTCCCTAATTTTTTGTGACTTTGCTAATCAATCGATTAATATGAAATTTTCAGGGTTATTAGACTATGTCTTGAGGAATACAAAAATATTTTTTATTTCAATTTTTAATACAAAATAGCGGCGCAGCAGTGTGCGGTCTGAGGGTCGATTTTTTGTTTGAGGCGCTCCGCGACGAGCAGTAGAACTGGAGTAATTTTCATCCGATTGACTTGAAATTTTCAGGGTAGCTACTTGGATAGATTCTCTAGATAAGTACATAGAGAACTATAACTATATGAATGCTACAGACCCACTTCTATCATAGAGTTTGAAACCACAAATGATTTCTTTTCAATTTAAAAGGTTTTAAATGACTAAAATCTTTTTTTTAACGACATTCGAGAAAAGCCTTTGAAACGAGATTTTTTTATTTAGGGTAAGTGTGCCAAATTTCGGCATAGTTGCATGCAAGCGCCAAAGTCTCAAGTTTGAAATGTAATATTTTTAATAAAAATTGATTTTTTTAATTCCTCCTTCTTAAGAAGTGTTGCTTGGAACCTTGTAAAGAGTTTACCGTCTTTATTTACTCTAAAATCATTCTTAATACATTTTAAAATGAATAAAAATGTAGACATAGCTTTGGTACCCTATTTCGGCCACCTTCATTCTCATAGTTCTTTGCCCTTAGGAAATTCTTTCAACGTCTTTTTCACGTCATCTCATTTGTCAAAGCTACATTTTTTGTTATTCTTTTGCATTGTGTAAAAACTAAAAATTCATGGAAATTCGAGGAACAAAAAAGGTGGCCGGAATTGCAAGCTGGCCGAAATTTGGCACACTTACCCTACTAAATTTTAAAGCAATATAATTAAAACAATATTTAAATTGTGTTTAATAAAAACAGCACTACAATATACCCGCTTCTAAAGTGTATAGTAAGATTTCCGCTTTATGTAATAGCTTTTGCAAAATCCAATCTATAACTGTCTAGACTCTGAGACACTTAAATGAAAGAAAAAAGTTTTATATTGTTATTCATTCACAAAATCTAATTCCGGACCTAAATTCCACTCCACAAGAATGTTAATGCACAACTTCGATCTCAAGCATACCTCTTTATAATAAACGATTTCATTTTGAAATATGATGGATGATTTATCGATGGAATTTTCTTATAGTCCTCGCAGACATTTGATTTTATATCAGTTTTTTTTGTTCTTCTACTTCATCGGGGTTTTCTGCTGAAAAGAAAAACAATGTGTGAGGTATAAGTAAACATCAGTGTTATCGTAAATCTGAAAAAGTATTGCCGATCATTAATGCGCTTAAAGTGTGATTTAGCTTGTGTGCTTTTTTTTGCCAAAAGGTGTTCCTATCACTTCATTTTTATCATTCCTTGTCACACCGTAACATGTAATTTACATAATATTTAATAACGAGAGTAGAATGAAAGAAAAAAATAGCAATGGGTGATTAGCATATCCAGTTTATCTGCGTTACAAGACGACTCTTGGCACAATGTTGTCGGTACACCTGACAAAAGTATGTATATCACATCTTTGACTTGAGCATATTAGTGGTTTGATTTCCATTTAGAATCCCATGATCATGAAACACTGTCTTTCAATAGAGGGCAATAACTCGTATCGTTAGAATGGACATAATACTTGCCACAAAACTTGTGGTTTTTCTAGACTTAAAGTCACCGATGTGGGTGTTTTCGAGCCTTAATTCGTTCACTAAACAAAACAATAAAAAATAAGATTGTTGATTTAAGGAGTTTTGCATATTCAATGGATCATTAATTTACATATATATTGTTCAAGTTCCAAAAAACTCTCGCATTCAATTAAAAGGTAAGAAAGTGTGTTTATTTAAGTGCACAGTAAATTATATTTTCTTTACAAAATTATGCCCCATTTATTACAAAATCTATGAAAAGCGCCCACAATAGACTTGCATTTTGTATGGTATTACCCCCAAATGACTTTGCAAGAATTCACTGTACTACAAGAGAGAAATTTAATTGCAATCATGGCATTACATCCATTACATGATGCATTTTTCACCTGCTTGTGACATGTTCAACATTTTGAAATTGTCGTTCTCTCTTGTCGAAAAACAACCCTTCAGGCAAAGTAATTCAAAAACTGTCTGTTAATGACACTAGATGAACATTGTCAAATGTACAAATTTTAGCACGGAACTTGCTCTAGATTTTTAAAACTTACTTTAACTTTCAAAACTTGCAAAATTATTTTCTTATTTAAAATAACCTGGGGTGGAATGATAACTTTGCAATACTGTCGAATCGATAGTGTCGATAAATTTGTATCTCGTAAATTCTATTTCTGTATTAATTACCTATTCTGTATTAAGAGCTGATAGTGCTTAACATATTTTAAAATATTCCAATCTTGACTGAAAATCTTCTGCATTTAAAAATTTAAAAGATCCTCCTGTGCAGATTTAAAATTAAAGAAAACTTAAGAAGCTTTACTTTTCGATTTCGACCTCGCTATTTTAAACTATAAAAAAGCTAAAAAAAAATATTAGTTGAATATTAAAGATTTTTTGAGAATACGAATCAGACACTAAAGATTTATCTAAGAACTGAAGGGTATAGGGGAAGGTTTTGCACCTTCGTAATGTTGCAGTTTCGTAAAAGTTGATTTTTTTCCAAGTTACTAAATGAATTTCATCCATGGACATATAATCTAAAAGCTAGTCCCACATCTCATATTTCCTGACAAACTTGGAAGCTTAGGCCTTTTTTCCTGGGTCCAAAAGGCAAAAATAAAAAATGGGCCTAAAATCGTAATTCTGATGTGTAATATTTTATGCATTTTTGCACACTGCAAGTATCTTTTCGAAAAAGCAACTATTCCAAGTTATAGAGGGTTTAACAGGGTTAATATTTACCGTGAAAATCTTTTGCTTGAAGGGGGTCGTTTTTGTGGGTGAAGGAAGATTCATAAAAATTACCACCCTTGCAGCTCAGGAAAATTGTATTCTGCAGATTCGTAAAAACATCTGTCAAAATTATTGACCACCGAATTTGAGAATTCTTCACTGTTTTGGGTCACACTATGCACGCCGCTCGGGATATTTGACTCATAAGAGATTCCACTGAATAAATTCACAAGAAAACTTCGCACTTCTCCGTCAAAATGGGACGTCATCAGATGTTTTTTATTTCACTTCTGTCAAATCAAACATTAGGCCCGAATATGCTTATGGTAGATGTGATTCTTTCATTGCCACTTCGATGTATTTTGAGTATTTCTCATTCAATTTTTCTTGTTTTAAAGTGGAACTTCCCATATTTCACTTTAAATTGATGGCTGATCATTTTTTGAAAACAGTTACGTCCTAAATATGTTCTGTAAGACCCATTGGATGTATTAGAGAAAATCCGAGGATTACAATAGGTATGATTATGAGAGACTCATACCTAACCAAGCTCTTAACTGACTGTCAGAATGCAGGGAAAAATAGTTTTCCGAGTGTCAAAAAACATGTGTTAGAAAAATAGCTTAAATTGATTTTTAATGCATGATACCTCCTACAAATGGTGAAAACAAGTAGATGAAAGTTCCATCTAAGTAGTGATGCCCAAGTTTTTGTGTCCGGTGTAATGTTTTCGGGGAAAATGAGGCCTACAAAGGTGGGAAAAAGTGGTACGAAGCTGAGTTAACCAAGGCACCTTCGTAAAAAATGCCGCTACATTTTCATTTTCCTGTATAGGAAAATTCAAGGACTTGCAGGAATTTTGTGAGGCAGAATTATGAAAACAATAAGTAAGAGATTTTTTTTTGATATAGTGATATAATTGATTCGGTGTGTGTGGCATTCAGTAAAAAATCTTAAATCTTGGACTCCTCTTTTAATACGAACCTTCAAAACCTTCCCCTAGAACCTTTCCTGAGAGTGGCATCACCTCATCAATAATAACTATTAGATCAGTCCAATTAGTTTCGTAACACTATTTTTAGTAGCTTAGAGACTCATCTAAAAATACATAAATAATTACCTTCTTCAAAGTTAATTTTTCAGCAATAAATATTTATTGTTTTCACACCTTTTCTGTGTTTGAGTTAATCAGTATAATAATTAATCATTTTAGTGAAAGTGACTATAAATACTAAAAATTTGAGATGCTTTAGCATTCTATTGGTTAAATCATTATGAAGAGAAAGAGAAAATTAATCGTGTGAAAATCGTAAATTTTACGACAGAGATTGTACTTCTTCCTTTTCAGATGTAGCGGATTTTTATTTGTCCCTTGAGCATCTGTAAAAGATGATTTAATATCTTATGTTCATTGAAGAATGAACCAACGATGTGGGATTAAATTTTTAAATCACACGTCGCAGCGTATCAAATTAAATCGTACCAGAAATGTGCAATCATACAGCCCACGAGCCTCAGTTAAAAGGTTAATCAGTCAATAAATCTAAATTTATTGTTCGATTTCGGACCCAATTAGCCAGCAGGAGACAATTATCTTCTACATCAACTCATCTGTGGTGTCTTTTTATGTCTGACGTCAACCAAAATCTTCTCATGGGCTTCAATCAAGTTTTCTTGTGTCGGAATCTCTGATTAAAATAAAACTCTAATACTACGTCTGACCTCGATATTTCCTAAAATCTCAATCAAGTTTCTTAAACTGTTGTAAAATATTTATGTCTTTTTGTTGGATCGGAACAATAAGTCTTGAGAACTTAACAATATTCATAGTTGATGCTAAAGAAATTCCCATGACTATCATTGCAACTTTTTCTTCGAAAGAGAAAGTATTTGAGAAAAAGTTTAAATGTATTCAGGAATATGAAGCTGGAGCTAAAGAAAAGAAGAATTGTTTGAAATAGTCACAAGTGCAGTTTGCAACTTTCTTATGCTAAATTAAAATCATGTTCTTGAAAGATGCACCTGTAAATTGGCATGTTATGTATAGAAGTCTTATACAGGTTTAGAGTTGGAAAGTGTGCGCAATGCAAGAGGTATGGGGAGCACAAGATGAGAAGTCCCGGTAAATATGAGATAAATAACTCAAAATTCTTGGGACAGATGAAGCATGACGCGAGCCAATTCCTTAATCACTGTCAAAGAGCACCGTCACCTGCCAAGATAAGTGCCAAGTGGGCATCAGGAATGGGCTCTCTGGAGTGGCGGGAATTCAACTGAGAATGAAGCCCCTTCCAGACCCTCATCCACATGCCCGAGGGCTCCGTGGCTCGTTGAACTCTTCCCGCTCCGGGTCTGGACCGGAGGCTGAGCGCAAATTCCCATCAGATGCTTGATTGACTTAACGGTACTGCTCGAATTGTGTTACCTTTCCGCTGCCCGAACACCAGAATCGCTGCTCCATTACTGCCTCACTTTTGTCAGTGGCACCGTTCCCGCCACAGTGGCACAGAGTCACTCGCGATGCCAATTAATTAACTCCCCAGTCAATAGCTGAGCCCTCCAACACAGAACTCCTCTCTGGACAGAGAATGGGAAGCTGTGGCTGGAGGCTGAGGAAGAGCACGGGGCATACTTAGGCGACAATGCAACAATCAGTTCCCGGAGATCTCATGGGATTCACTTGAATTTTGTACTTTCCGCGAATCGAAATGGCAAGTCGAGGCGATTACAGTTAACTCTTTCGCTTTGGCCATCGGAGAAAGAGGTGCATTCTTGGGAATAGCAACTTGAGCTCCCGTAAAAGTCCCGCTCCATTGAAAGTGGAGTGAATTGAATTAATTTCCATTTGGCGTGATCTGGTCGCCGACTCGATAAGCTCCCGATCGAGATGAGATGCGTGCATCAGCATCAGAATGGTCAGCAATTTGTTTGTGAGAACAGATGCTGTGCCCTCAGATTGTCCCATCTGTCAAGGCAATTTCTCTCATCGCGCGATGTCTTTATCGAAGATGAATGGACCATTGATGGTATATTCCTCACTCGAATTCTTTGCTGGTCAGCCGTGCATTGATCTTGGGACCAGTGAAGCGCCAAGGTGGCTGAGGCACAGCTAAAATATGCTCTTCTGCACTAATCACTTTTTGTGTGCATGCCTGGGCGGCGCAAATGGATCAATCCGGGGCTGCTTTTTGCCGCCGCGGCTGTGGAATTTTTACTTTCATAACGTGCCATGAAAGTGAATTGATTGACATTTATTGACTATTACTCAAAGATCTCTCCATTAGATGGGCAGGGTCCGAGGCTCGTGGAAATTTGTCTGCATCCGAGTGCACTAAAGCCCCTACGACTAATTGCCCTGTTGCAGATCTATTGGGAGATGCTATTTGCAGACAAATACATTTTCCATTTGCAATTCCCACCTCATCCAGGTGCGGCAAGCAATAAAAGTCAATTTCCTGGAATGCCATCTATTCTCTTTCGGTGAGTATGGAAGTCATTTCCGCAAAAGAAATTCTTGATGAATGGTTTTGTTAACCCTTTTTTCACTAATAATGTTTAAATACAAATTGTGGCGTCTTTTAATCTTCTTGATAACAAAAAAAAATAAAAGAAAATTTTTAAAAGCATTTATGATTTGATTTAGGAGATATTATACAAATATCACAGATAGGCTCTGATTTAAAATTATCAAACTAAAATAATGATCCTTTGATTTTTCGTCAAAATAAAGATCTTTGTTCAATATCAAAGCTTAAAGAGGCTCTTGAGTGAGTATTTATCAACCAAACGAAGTCGTTTTATGGCTCTTTGGAAAGGTCTTGAATTCTTTGACAAATTTGAACCGGTTCCAATCATAAACAAATTCTGCTCCGATTATAAATCAATTAGTTATTTTTATACTAAATACAACTATATTGTCTCGGTTTTTCTCCCTTGATTGTATTAGTTCTACGCTATTTTGGGCGATTGTTTTTTAGTGATTTTTAAATCCGTTCAAATCGGTTGTGCATCGGATTTACATTTGTGAAAATAATGCCTTTCCCCGTCATTCTGTTTAATTCTCTTCCGAGTGATTGCCGTATTTCTGCGGCTGATATTCGTAATTTCTATCTTCAAACTGGATCCTAGAAACAATTAATTTGTTTCTTGAACACTCTTAATTCTGAATTCTTGTCATTCTCTATTTTTTATGTTCATCTTTTTTCTGTTTTTTTTATTATCACAATTGTAAAAGGGATGACCCTATTCTTATGATTAAATAAAGTAATAATAATAATAATAATTTAGCCTAAATATAAAGAACCTTATCACTAGATAAACGATGCAAAAGTACTCTTGTGTTAATATTGTTTTCTGGCACAATTCCAATGGAAAATGAAAAGAGACAATTTTTCTTCTGTAATTGTTTTTTAATACTTTACTGTTCTCAAGTGCTTCTACATTATCGACTTTTCTTTGTATTGGTTCCTGTCTCGACTCTCGACTGTTTTGTAGCCCTCGCATTGTTCTAAAATCACCAAACATTGGTGACAGGAACCAACACAGAGAAAAGTCGATTTCATAGATGCATTTGATAACAGAAAAGTGCTAAAATATTGGAATAGCACCATAAGTTATAAGATTGAGCATTTCATAAAACATTTTAATAAATGATAATATATTGGTAAATCAATACTTCTAATTTCTGGTAGGTAAAACCGACGATGAGACTTCTATTCTGCTATTTCAGGACCAAATTCTCCTTCCGGTGAGCGTCGGTGAGGTGGTTGAATCCAAAATTAAAACACTCAAGTTTCCAGAGCTTTTGACACTGTATCTTGTCTTCTTCAGTGGCTATTTGAGGGAATTTTTATTTGAAATTGAACGATTTTTTTCATTTTGAAATTATCTTCTAGAGCAACCGAGAAGTAAGTTGAGAATAACGAGCTTGCAGAAGATAACTTCAAATTGAAAAATTCTTTAGATTTCAAATAAAAATTCCTTCAAACAGCCACTGAAGAAGACACGATACAGTGTCGAAAGCTCTGGAAACTTGAGTGTCTTAATTTTGGATTAAATTACCTCACTGACACTCACCGGAAGGACAATTTTGTCCTGAAATAGCAAAATGGTAAATCTATACGTCAAAATTTTACTTTTGTAAGCCCAGATGGGGGTCACTTAAATAAAATTACAAATACTTAGAAGGAAATTGGAGAACTGAAGGTGCCACCCATCTTTCAACTTTCTCGGAGTGAACCGTCCACGGCGACTGATGCTCACTCACTGAAGTACTGATGTTAGTTGCCATAAGCAACAAGAGCACCATATAACAACCTTCAGCACCCGCCTTGGGATGGTAGGGGTTGGGTGTGTGAAAGGAGTAAAGGATTTGAATTGGTGGATTTGGCCGTCGACTGGGTTAACAACTGTCGAATAGGCCATACGCTCTACACTTTTGATAATAGGAGATCAATTTTAACAAATTTTCGTAAATTTTCTGTGTTGGAAAATGAAAAACGGATCGCCTTCCGGTCTTACTGTTTCCCCGATTGATCCGATCGTGAAATCGTAGGTGTCTGTGAACGAGGTATATTCACTTTAACTATCTCCAAAACGTCCAAAACTTATACGAAAATGAAATAAATTCTGGAATCCATTCTAAATCAACCAAAAAGCATGGTTTTTGAGTGGAAGGAGGGGTTGAAGAGAAAAAAGAAAAAAAATGGTCCTAGATAATATTGATTTATGGGAGGAATCCTTGAAAACTTAAAATCGATACCTCTTACCGTTTAGCTTCAAGCTATCCTACAAGCTAACGAACAAATTAAAATGATTCATGAAAAATAATCAAGAAAGTATCTACATCAATTACGACCAATTCAACGAATCATTACCGATCTAGTCCCCGGCGAATGGCCTTCAAAGTTGAAGCCAATTTCTTACTTTTACATACAAATGCGTATGGGAATTTTTCTGCACTCGTGACCGTTACACGATATATGTCAAAATTGAGGTGAGCCTTGTGTACAAGACTCTGAGCCTTGTAAAGAGGGATAAAGGGACAGATAATCCTAACCGGCTTATGTAGGTGAGATTCTTAACGTGAGCTAACTCGGAGTACATGCAAATTCGATTTAGAGCTGAAGTTGGGAGACGCCATTCAGTTATCTTGAATCAAATTCGTGAAATTATACAAATTTTGTATTTAAACCAAAATATCAAGGATTTGGATGAACTGGCACAAAAGTAATATATGGGTGAAATGTAGACCAGAATGTTCTCTATAATTTTCCCATAGAACATGATCTCATCGATTACTCAGAAGCCAAGATAAGCGAGGTTTTTTGTTTCTTAACTCGTTTGTTCATCCAGAGTTCCCCAGGTAGTCATTTGTTGAACTTCAACTATATTAAAGAATTGTTGTCTTTTGTGGGACTTTCCATTTAAAACCCTATTTTAAGTGTCTTGGTGGAGTAGAGGCAGTCAAATTGGCATCTGAGTGATTTCAAAGCGTTATTATGGGAAAAATCAATTTTTTCACACTTAAACGGCAAAATCGGAGTGATAGCGTAGTCTGACCGGAAAATTATGTATGGACGAAATGTAGAGACAAATGTGCTCTATAATTATGTCGAAGTAATCATCAAAATCGGTTCAGCGACAGTCGAGATAATTGAGGTTATGTGATATTGAAATTGGTTTTTCGACTGTGGCGCCCCTGGTGTTGGTCCCACGAAGTTCAAATATTCTAGAAAGTTGTAGCATTTGGTGAGATCTTTCGTTTAAGCCCTCATTCATCAAAATCGGTCACATAGAACCGGAGATATGATTTTTTAAATTTTGTGAACTTTGACCCCTCATATCTCCGGTTCTATTGAAACCACAGCGCACATACGCACCATTTTGGAAACGTCCTAGACTGGACTACAACATACTAAAATTTCATTAACTTGCACAATGCCGTTTTTGAGAAAAGTGACTTTGAATTTCGATGAATTTTGACGCTATCACAGCGCCACCTGTGGTGACTTTTTGAACTTCCATCTGAAAGTGCTCATCGAGACGAAACCAAAAAGGTAAAATTTAGGTCGCTATGTTAATTAGAACCGGAGATAGAGGCCGGTCAATGTTCGAACTTTGACCCCTTATAGCTCGGGTCAGGGGTTATGGATCGACTTAAGGTTTTTTTTGTTTGATAGGTATAATCAACGGCTACAACATACTAAAATTTCAGCCCGATTGCATAAGGAATTTTTGAGTTATTTAACTTTTAAGATTTAAAAATTTTCTTTTTAATAATAGCGCCCCTAGCGGTGGTTTTATGAACTTCCGATGTTAGAAGAGGAAGTGGAATTTCACGAGAGCTTTCCAAAAAGCCCTCACTTTTTAAATTCTGACAATTAGAACCGGAGTTATGGCCATTTTAAGAAAATTTTTTTGGACCCTTATAGCTCGGGTCAGGGGGGTCGGGGGACCTTAAGTTTGGTATTGATGGAAAGCTCTAAGGCCCAGCTATAACATACTAAAATTTGAGCCCGCTCGATGCCATAGGGGCGGAGCTATTGAGAAAACGAAAAAAGGGGGGTCTTCAAAATGGCGGAAGGAGGGGTGGGGGGTGGGGGGTCAATGCACCATGTTGCAATTTTCACCCGATATTTAACCTTTGCCGGAAACCGCAAGTCGATATCTTTTTTAGTTTAGGAGCTATTAAGCTCCAAAGAGCGGCCGGACGGCCGGCCGGCCGGACGGACGGCCGGGAACGTATCTTAGCCCCCCATATATTCGTGATCAGGAAGTGGCGAAACACATTTTGGCCAAGTTTGAGGTCGATCGGAGGACATGAAATTTTGTTAGGATTATAGTAGGTGAGATTGTTAAGAATCTCACCTAATATACTATATATCTGCCTAAATGCGGTCTTGTTCGGAGAAGTGTAGGCTGAGTATCTGATCAATTTGTGAGTTGGCTTCAAACAGCTTCATATAAAAAAAAAAGCATTTCGCCGGGGACTAGTTACCGATTAAATTCCATGCAGTCGGGTTGAAAATTTGAAGACCTCTCACAAAAAATCAAATTTAACCAAATTGGTTGAAAAATGAGCGATCCAGAATGGCATCTCCGGAATTTCAATATCGAAATGTTTTTCAATTCAAAGGTGTCTAAGGATGAAATATTCACCTTGATTACCTCCAAACATATTCGAAAACAAAAAGTCTATGAGCCGTTTCCGAAATACCCCAAAATACATAGTTTTGGAGTGCAAAGACGGTTCTGGGGGAAAAAGGAAAAGAAAAAGTGTGTAGATAATATTATTTAATAGGGGGGTCACCGAGGATCGAAATTGGATATTTTTTACTGTTTCTGCTCCAGACCGGTAACAAGTGCAAAAATAGAGAACTATAAAACTGCTCTCTCTTGATACAAAAAAAATATATAAAAGCATAGAAAAAGTTTTCATAGGGTCGAATGAACACCTATTCGACAGGGAACCTCTATTGACACTTTTGTTAAAATGTTGAAAATTATTTATCAAATAAAATGTAAGTAATATGGCGTTTTTGGAGTAATTTGGCGTTGGGGGAGAGTAAGGTGTCTATAGGTCATGACACGAGTCCTTAAAGTGTCAATAGGTGTTCCTTTCACCCTACTTATTTGTCCACCATTTTTTTTTGTGGGTAAGGAAAGGTTAATGGCACTAATTGGGAAAAAGGAAAGAAAATTTTCAAATTCAAATTCAGTTTTTGTTTATTGTTCTCCGTACAATTTTTATTCTTCCTGAGTGCTTGAAAAGAATGAAAATTTGTTTTTTCCACAAACTCTTACTCTCTCATTCATTCAATATCTCTATCTATATTATGCATATGAGAGGGTTTGTTGAATAATTTATGAAGGTGGAATGCGCTCAAAAATGCGAAAAGAGTTTCACTACCTGTTTTTTCCTCGTTATTCCAAAGGTATTTGTACATAGTACGCAAAACCCACTTGATAGGCATGACTTTTGATAGATTCACTCATAATCGAAGAGTTTGCTCCTTGGATGCCTCCATCCAGCACTAAACCACGGAAAGTTTTCCCTAAGATAGTTCTTGACTACATTTCCGGTCAAGAGAAGCATCCAATTTGAATACGAGACACATGGCATAAGAATGTTTTGAACTTAATTAAAGAGAAGGAATGCCAAAGCGAGACACAACCACAGGAAGTTCGGTGTCAATGCTTCTCTTTTGTGAGAACTTTAAACTGATTTCGTATTACTGGCATAATTCTTGCTACTTGAAGAATTATATCTATGTTTTAAGAGTGTTGAATAGTCTGGGAAGGATTTGCTTAAACAGCAAAAATATATAGAATTGAATACGTAGAAATGGATCAACAGTCTAGTCATTTATTTGTCATGAATATTAATCAAACTAATTAACAATACCTATTTATTTATGTGCAGTCTAGTTGCAAGAGCATATATTAAATAGTTGAGATGCTCATAGAGTTAAACTTTAGTAATGCAAACTCAGCTAAAAGTGCTTCCCCTTGCTGAAGACACTGCTGCGTGGAAATTAAGTCAACAAGCTAGAAGAATTGAGGGAAAAATTACTGAATGTCTTAAGCGGAAAAGAACGAGTTCAGTAATGTAACAATTTAATCGGAAATTATACCAACACAACTGCTTACAGACATTCAAACGGTATTATCACTTCACGCGATCTCACCTGGAGTACCTGTAAAGGTTGCATCTAAATTTTCTCTCACTTCTTCGCCCCATGGGAAGGGAAAAATGTCTGCTAGACACATTTTGTTGGTGAATCGTGAAAAAAAGCCGCGAGAAAAAGTTCAAATAAAAATAAGTCACGATGATGTTGCACATAGTGGAAGAATGCAAGGGTTGGACATTCTTTTCGAAAGTGGTGTACGTATTTTCGTAAGGAAGTGCATAAAAGTCAAAATAATGTACAAAAATAAAATAAAATTACAGCTTTTCTAGGCATTTCTTACATTTAATTCTTTTTTACATTTTGGACAAATTTATCAAGATATAAAATAATTGAAATGACAATTTATATCAAATTAGATTAAGAGAGCTATGCACCTTACAGTAGAAATCATAAGTTTGTTATTTATTTTGTTTAAAAAAAAACTAATGTAAATATCGCTCCTTGGAAATTACAAGGGGCCAACTCAATCTGAGCCATTTTTCAGGAGACAGCATGAAAGATAAAACTTTGTATAAATAATTATATCAATTAAGTGTGTTAATAAAAACAATGTAATTCTTTTCTATTTGTATGAGCATTATTATAAACATCGAAACATACATATTTTTACACTTCAAAATATATATTTTTATGAGTTAGCTCTTTGTCATTCTAAATGATGCGCAAATTTTCATGAAATTAGAATGACACAGGATTAACTTGCTTGAGTTAGTCCCTTGTTTTACAAAAATTTGAACGATAAATCTATTTTGTGCCCCTTGATTTCAAACAAAACCGCGCAAGCAATCATAAAGAGTAAAATTTTGAAAAACTTTTATAATAACGAAATTCATTGACTCATATCAACTGAAATTTTATTAAATTCTCTGTCTGAGTGCATTAAAACCTCAAAATCGCCAAAAAGTGAGTTGATCCCTTGTAATTTCCAAGGAGCGATATATTTAAAAATTAAATTCGTGATTGTAATTATAGGTTTAAAATAAAATTAATTTCAATTTTTCATTATTAATACAATTAATTTAAAGAAAAAATGATGCAAAATTTTATTGATCAAAAGTTTGTTGCGGTGTACGAAACAAGGAAGATAGAGGCCGGGCAAAGAAACGGTGTCATATTCAAATGATTAGATTTTGTGTATCACTAATTTTCCAGTGTTTTCAAGAATTCTCTTGGTACAAAAAGTGATTATACTATTTATTTAGAGGAAGCAAATATTGAGTTAAAAAAAGATTCTGGTAGACCTAGATCTATAACCCAAAGACTAGATAAACGCATACTATCAATCTCTGATACAGATACGTTGGTACCGGCCCAAAGATCCAGGCTCAGTTACTTTCGGAGGGCAAACAGGCCCCTTCTGTTTGCAATATTTGGCGTAGACTGAATGAAGTGGGAAAAAAATGAGCAATTGCCAAGAAAGTATCAAAATCAATATCAATATATAGCATCAATATAGGGAAAACTTGGGCACCACCAAACACGGAGTACCACCAAACACTAATTTTTATTTCTAAACTACGTGGACTGTCTCGACTATTTCTTCAGTAGACAAGCATCCCTATAGTGACTATAAATTCCTATAGGTCTTATCTTCTGAAGTCGAATAAACGATTAAAAAATCGCAGTGTTTAGTGGTACCCCGTGTTTTGTGGTGCCCCAGTTTCCCCTACATATCATTTGCATTTATATATAGAGAATCGTCAATGAGAGCAAGTGACACTTAAATCAGGAAATCTTCTGTTGAGTGGAGAAATATAAAACCCTGACTTTACCCAGGATCGAACTAAGGACTTCTCGTTTATAGACGATTGTTAACAAATTGAGCTAAAGTAATTTTTTTTTACTGTCGCTCGAAGCAGTAAAATTCTTCTCTAAATAGTAAAATCTTGTATACAGTTAAATTTACTAATTTTGATAATGGTCCAATTGCCCTGGTGATCCTGGTACTGTAAAATTTGATTGCTCACAAGAACACTGAAATACTGAAATTTACTATTATTCCGAACAATAAAGAATTACTGCTCGGAAGTAAATTTTTCTGAGTATATTTTTAAAAACTTTGGATGAAAAACTATTTTTTTACTCCTCTGTATCAAAGAAGGTCCCAGGTTTTAGAAAAAAAGTAGGATTTAGGGACATCCTTAAGGTAAATGTTTAATGCATTACAAATATAATTGTATGAACTTTTGTAATGTTCAGTTCTAATATTGGAGTCCAGCCGCGATGGTAAGTTGAGGATCAAGTTTAAAAAATTTATTATTTTTCGTGTTATATTTTCTATCTGATTTAAGTGCTAAACGGTGGAAGATTCTGAATTGTATTGATCGGGAGGACCACACTATAAAATTAATCTTAGAACCATTAACATGTCCTTCAGTTTTCAATTTCAATTTATTTGGAAAGAAAATAGGATCAGTATGACCTCTAGGGTAAAGTGGTACAAGTTGGACAGTGGTACAAGTTGGACAGTGGTACAAGTTGAACAATGGTACAATTTGGACAGGGCTTTTTGTCTTGATAAATTTAGTACTTCATTTTTATTTGTATATTTTTAATGCTTTAATTTTATAATTTGGTTCCTTGTGCTTAAAAACAAATTTTGTACTGTATTTATCAAGAAAAAAGCCATATCCAACTTGTACCGGCGAATTGTCCGACTTATAACACTAATTCCAAATTATATCACTTTACCCTATACGTTAGCCAGAAATATTTGCGATTCTGTTATTGGACTTGACGAATAACTGGAAGCCACATGATTCAAGGTAAGCCCCCTATTTCACTCCCTTGGGAGGGAATTACAAAGTATGACACCTTGTACAAAGAAAGAATTGCGACTCCCTGAACCGGGCACACGGAAATACGAAGACGCGAAGACCTGGTAGAAGATCTCTTTTATTTTTGCATTGTAGCAGTCAAATTTCCAGCCTAATAGCAATAAATGTTCTGCTAAGGCAACCCGAATATTCGAGACGAAATGTCTCCCTTCTAGGCCAGCGCCTCTGGTGGTGGAGAAGACGACTGTGCTAGAATTAGTCGATCGTACGATCTCAGTGAGTACGAACGGGAGTTCGTCTTGAGTCATACAAGCAATAGGACATAGTGCGAAAAGCCTGCGACAGTCTGGAGACCACACCATTCGATGCATAAGCAGGCCATTCTCAATTATAGATATTAGAATGGATTGTTGGTTTGTCTCTTACAGTATATAGTTGTAGATATTGTCCACATGAACATTTCGTTAATGCACGTCAATGATGGAATACGTATTTTAACGGTTTTGTAATGACAAACTTGTTTTTCTTACGGAACCTAAGCTATAAAAAATGACCACAGTATGACTACATTTTGACAGATATTATAACCACAATGTCACTGTATAATGGCGACACTATAACCACATTATGGACACATTTTGATTACATTTTGACGAAAATTTTAACCTCATTATGAACATATTTTAACGGAAATAGTAGCCACATTATGACCACATTTTAACGGATATTAAAAGCACATTATGACCAAATTTTTATGGAAATTATAACCGTGAAACGGAGGGAAAAACTCCTTTCCTTTCTATAACTCGTATTAAGGTAACTTTAGTAGACTTTAAAATCGGAATTCACAAAGTTGGTAATAAAACTGTTCTAAGAATAGTAATGATTGCTATTCATAATTATTCAAATATAGAGACATATCGATAACAATGAAAATAATTTAACAAAATTATTTTTATAATCATCTAATAGAAGTTCGGTATTTTAAAATGAAGAATGCCAGATATACATTAGAACATTTTCGAAGCTGTAGATATGTGGGGAATTCTGCATGCTAACAGTGCAGATATTGGATGTATTGTACAGGTTTTTAACCACATTTCTCTCCCTTGAATGAATTGCAGCAAAGGAAACTAAAAGTTGTGGTAAGGTGTTAAAATATCCCACTATCATGAAGCAATACACCTCCTATATAATTGACTCTTTCAAATCAACTAAACATTATATCAGCCTCCAATTAATATGTTAATTTATCCAGAAACATGTAGAACTTGCTTATGAAGTTAAATTGAAAAAAAAGCTGAAGAAATTACTAAACTCCACTAATCATATGGTGACACCACGTGCAATCCCCATGAAATTGAGAGATGGTGTCAATAACCTGTGAATCAGTAAACAAGAATATCATTCACATTGGTCCCAAAGGCAGAATAAAAAAAAATAATTTTTTATATTTCAATTGTTTGTGGAATAACAATTCTTTGCTCATATACGTGAATGAAATGATTATTGAGTCACTGAAACCATGAATTGAAAATTAAAGATTCAAATTGATAAATAAAAAAAGGTGGAGAGAGTGCTAAAGAAAGAGGAAGAGAGTTAAGAAAAAAGAATAATATGCCCATGAGGTGTCTTAATCAATAAGTTCTTTGTCATGCTTCTGCTGTTTCTTTCCCATTTTCGACTAATACCTCTGAAAGAACCGCCATTGACCATCACCTCAAATGTACTATGAAGTCCGTTGGGTAAATTGGTAAATTTTACAAGTCATGAATTTTTGGAATATCCCATCCTCATAAATATTTGCAATTCCTCTCCATTGTCCATTTCCTCGTATGAATAAATTCCACTGCATTGTTCTTTGTTTTATACTTTAGTATGATATACACTAGTACAATATTCATATTATTATACTATCTGAGGAAAGAGATAAGAGCAGGTTCATTCAGCTGAAACACGATTCTATGTTCTTATTGGCATTGCCAAGTGTTCTGGAACGCTGAATTCTCAGCATTATCGTGACTATGAATTGTCTAGGACATTATTCTGTAAAATTTTCTTCAGTTCTTAATCCATTTTTTTTTCTTTTCAACTTATTCTAAAAGTGCACTCTAAAGTGGTACTAAAGAAAAATTTATTGCACCTTCCCTCGGTATTTTGACTGCAAAACAAAGGAGTAGTTCAAGCTTATAGTGCATAACTGAAACTGTTATTCAATTTATGTAAATGATATGGCTGATTTGATTTAGTCCATCTTAAATACAAGAACATAAACAAACTAGATTTTATGAGACCAAGAATCAAAAGACTTGTTCTATAAGCCTCTTTATGGGTAAAAAAGGTATAAAGCCCACTCGCTTAGATGCCAAGATCTTTTAAAATCTTATTCATAGCTTACCTATCCCATAAATCCTTAAATTTTGAAGAGAGACATCGACGATAACAAATTAGATTAATAAAATGCAAAAACACGTATGGTCAGTAAAACATTCTACATCAGTCAGTGAAAAGCATAAAATTGATGAGAAACTAATTTAAGGAAAACCTGAGATGTAAGGACGATTCATAACTTCTATACTTTGCCTTTGCTAACAATATTTCACTATTTTCTTGCACTTAAAATATAATTATTTAACATTTGGGAATTGAAATTGTTTGACCATTTTAGTTTAGATTATTTATTTATAAATTCGTGCTTATTTAGTGTTACCATGTTTTGCAAGTATTTCCTCCTTACCAAAAAAATCTATCCATTAGTTGATTATAATTAATATTGGTGAATTATAGAAAAATACAAATAAAAAATAAAAATTAAGATAACTTTGAGTAGTTCTGTAAAAATTATTACTGAATCCCCAAAATAGCTTTAAATAGCATTGGTTTTCGAACAAAAACTATTTATGACTTATTAACTGGTTTATTACCGGTTCATAAACGATTGGAACCGGTTCAGTCTTATTAGAAATTCCAAGACCTGTCCAACGAGACCAAACATTATACCATTCGGTTGAGAAAATGTGCTCTCTAGAGCATTTTTAATCTTTGACCTTAGAAAACCGTTACCGTTATTCAAGGGTATTTTCGTATATGGACGAAATATCTGTCTAGGTAATTTTTAAAATGAAAAAAAGGGAGAGGTAGAGGAAAAATGAGGGGCATGTTAATGGTTTCAGAATCGACTTATGGGAAGTCTCAAGAAGTTCTAATGTTTCTATCTGTAATATTTTGCCCTCCAAAAACTTTAAAATGTGAACCGACCTAATTTTGAAGACATTGTGTGAAATGCGAACAATGACAGAAAAAATTACATTAAAAATTTTTCAGTACTAATAAATTTTCTAAAATTATTATTAACAAGTTTATAAAATTCGAATAAAAAATATTTAGATGAATTTTATTGTAAATTTGGACACCTTGCTTGTAATTTTGGACACTTTGCTTGTAATTTTGAAAAGCTAATCTGCCTCAATAGGATGCCCATTGTTATCCATTTCAAGAACCTAACGTACAAAGTGTTCTTCATGTTTATGAGTAGGAACCCTAGGATATCCCAAAGATCTCGAAAACTCTCCATTTAACCCATTGAAGAGAGTTGACTTCAGTACTCCAAATACGCGTGGATTCACGCATTCCCTTGCCTTTCTAGGACTCTTTCCGGACTGCAGCATATGCTGCAAGCCAATTTCACCATTTTTTAATCAAAAATATCTAAACTCAGGAATTAATTGAGGTCCCACAAAAAATATCTTACATTTGGACATCCTTATAGTTTGTAATCATCCACAAGAATAGGATTTTTATCAGTTCTGAATAATTAAAAAACATTGTTTTTTATAGAATATTCATATGCTTCTTTAGGTACTCAAGAGTCCCAAAAGAGACGAAAGAGTTAAGGCTTTTTGCATTGTATTTCGTTCGTAGAGATAATGCTTCCTTGTTCTTTGGGCATTTTACAATCACGTCATTACAAAAAAAACACCTGTCCAAAATAACAAGTATCACGTCACTGGTGAATCTCGGACAAAGTTGTCCATTTTGTTGTCACTCTAGATATAATGGACACATCACTAGAAACGCGTATATTCTGCATGTTTAATAATAATACTAAAAAATGTTAAAGAAAAATTATTAGTACTATTACCACAGCTAAAATTAAGACTGAAGTAAACATAAAGTTCTGTCGTATTTTTCGTAACAAACTGTTTACACTGAAGTTTGAGGAAAGAAATTTTAATTATAATCTAAATGAAAGTTCAACATATTTACTGTTAATATTTGGATAGATAATATTCATCAAATATTAAATGAATATTCCCCAATTTGAATCAATTTATTTCTAGTGTCCAACTTTACCCTCAAGGTGTCCAAAATTACAAGCTGTTGCAAATTCCATGCAGTTCCTCTTATGTTTCTTTTTAGAAAATTTCTTTGAAACTGTTCAATCAAACTTAAGATAATGATGAAAAATATTATTATTTTTAAACTGTATGGTGTGTAGTGTATAGTAATTGATAACGAAATCGTAACACAGTGATGTGGATGTGAATGAAAACTGAAATTAAGATTTAAAAATTAAAGTTTTGAATTGTATTTAATCTTGTTAAATAAAAAAGATATTATAAAATAGGCCTGCGTTAAACTATTTCACTTTATATAATTATTATTAAAAGATAAAAAATTTTCAGTAAGATAATTAGTATTTTCAGTTGAATGTGTCTATAGAACTGAGTTTAAGTCGTGTAATTATCATTTAAAACTGTTATGAAAATAACAAAATCTGAATAACTATTTTTGACAAAACTTGAACAATAATCTATTCTTAATTAAATTATTATTATTTTTTTTTATTTTTCGTTCATTAATAATAAGATTTAAAATAGTACACATAGACAATAGAAACTTAATCACTGAATTACTAGAAATTTCGCATAAATCAATTTAATCTAAGCGCAAAATCTTAGAAAATAGTTTTTATAGATTAGGAGGAAGTGGAGGAGGGGCACCTTTGAGTTATGGTACTTTTGAAATTGAACTTGAAATCTTATTTTCAATACGAATTGAGTATTATTTTCATACAATTTAGTTTTAAAATTATTTAGTTTGTGGAGCTAAATTATGTATCACAATAAGGTCCAGTTCTATTTACAAATTAGAGGAAAATGCCTAATTTTTGAGGATGCCCTACCTCAAAGATGCCCTACTTCTCCCTACCGGAGGCAGCCAAAGTCCCAAAAGCCAAATTCCCGAATATTAAAAATAAATATTAAGGGATGGAATTATATCGAGGATCACGTATAGAATAGTTATTAATAATATAGAATAATTTGTATAGAGTAGCTATGACACTTTTAAGAATTCGGGATTTTGGCCTATTCGGGATTTTAGCCTATTCGGGATTCTGGCTTTCGGTATTTTGACCGGGACCCGGTAAAATTCACATTCATGGAATGTGATTTTAATTCTTTTGATTTTATTGATCGAACTCAAAAAGAAAGCAGCGGGGAAGGCTTTCAGGATTCGCATGTACTCCGGTTCGAACGCTTCATAATTTTCGCATATTTCTTTAATGAATCTGACCTGTTTTTTTTTTCAGAAAATGCCAGAATGTGTACGAAGAATGAAAGCCTTCCTTTACAAAAAGAATCCAGACATTTTTACTGTTTTCATATGTTTTTATTTTGAATATTTTGCTTTTCATATACTTTCCAAAATTAGAATACGGTTTCTGGAGATTTGTCAAACTAAGCTGAAATCATAAAGAATGTTGTGATTTTTTGGTGCGACTTAATGTAGTACCTTTATGTTAGTTGAAATTATTAAAAAGCAAACATATAAACATACTAGCATTTCTGAATATTTATTATCGTTGGAAAAGGCATAAGGATTTCTGAAAGATTAAAGTTTATTTTTCAATTTTAATTCCACCCATAGGGTATTTCCATAGTCTGCAAAGAATGTGTGGAAGCAAACATCTGGGATATACATTCACGAGAAGAATGCGAATGACTTGAAAAAGAAGAAAATAAACTTAACAAGACTATTTCCAATAAAATTTCACCCTTTAATGTAAGATTTTCCATTCTTACCCATGAATTTCATTTAGTTTCCTACTCACAAACCCCACTTGCTGATTCCCAATCTCATGCATTTTAGAAGGAAGTCTTTGAAATACTGTTTTCGTACGTACTATGTATACTATTTGCAATCCATTTTCCCCCCTATTGAATGAATACTAAATTGGGAAGTCTATGGCATTATGCATTCGAACACAGATTTATTGTTTCTTTTTTTTTGTCTACTCATAAACTGTGTGTGGGTGAGTTGGTCGGCATTAATAATAAAGTTTTTCAATTTGAACTTTTACTTGATGCCAATTCAGATTAAACCGGAAACAACTGAAACAATAGTTTGACAATTTCCGAGTTGGTGAGTGATTTTGCACTCTGTACTCTATAGTATAGAATAGCACAGAAAATATATATTGGATTTTATGTTTAGTTGAAGTGTTTTATAGTCGTCTGGATGCATTTAAAATTGAGATATTACATCGATTCTTAACTCGTCTTTTAGCACTTTCAAAGAAATCTTTCAAATGGAGAACACGAATTGAGTTATATTATTGTAATGTTATAAAACATACCAAGTTATTATTACATTAAATTTTCCACATAACGTGACATGAGATATCCTGTAACCCGAGAGTTCAATTGAGAGTTCATTAGACTTTTAACGACATGAATTAATAACTTAAAGGTGCCATATAATTACTTCATATTAATAATGATTTCCGAACAGACTAAAGATGTGCGAGTTACGCAAAATACGCGTTTAGTGCATAAGAGGCTTATCCATTGGATTCCCGGGCATCCAGAAGCTTCAAGTGGGGATTTAAAGCTGACCATCGAAGCCCTCAAGACACCGCCCACAAAATGCATGACTTGAGGCATTAATTTAATTTCATTGCAAATGAAGTCATGTAATAATGGTTCATAAATTACTCGTGCGTATTGCTCATTTATCTACCAGTCCCCCAATGCTTACGCAAAAATCGTACAAATTGACACAGAATCTCACCATACGCTCCACTTAATTGGATAATTATTGACTACACTGTTTTTCCTCGTTTCATCCTCAATCGAGCCCACGGGATAATACATAAAAGTGTATAAATAGGAAATAAGGTAGTGAGAAAGAAAAAAAAACTCCAACATATTTATTGCATTAAAGAAGTCGATCAGTGTTTGAAATTCGTGACTTCAATTTCTGGTAAATTGCATTTTGTGTTGGAGGCATGTAAAAAAAAGAGTGTAATTTTTCTTGGTTGAAAGAATGAAAAAGATTCAAGCAAGAAAATATAACAATTTTACTGTGTTTTTATTCCCTATCATTGATTAGTCTACCAGAGAATTTTTGTGTTTCATTCACAGTGTGGTAAAGAATATCTGTCCAAATGTTGCAACATAATGAAAAATTCTAAAATGATAAAGAAAAGGAAATATTGTAAAAGTACAAATTGTTCAGGGTGACAAAAAACTAAAAAGTTTACACCAATATTTTACATACCTCTTTAATTACAATTTTAAATTAGAATTCAAGAAGATCAACCCTCTTACAAAAATATAGCACATTAAAATTTCAAGATTTTGAAACTGTGAATAATAAATAAAAGATAATTTGCAATTCTTGGTCGTCAAATTTGTAATTTAAGATAATCATTTTGTCACAAAATAAATGAAAATATTTTCCTTAAATTAGTTTAAAAATCAGAAAATGATATTTTATTGATTTCTGTAATTAACTGAAAAAAATGTATACTTTGAATCGTCATAGGTTTAATTTAAACCTTAAAATTAAAAATTGTGGTTTAATAAGTATGCATTTATGTGTAATATCAAGCTTTAATACCTGCACTTAGAGAAATCCCGAAAAGTTAAAATAACATTTTGGAAATGTTTATTTTACCCTGCAGTATTGATCCGAAATCCGTGTAAATATTATGCTTTTTAGGTGTATTGGGGGTTAAAGTTACCCTTTTCATGTTAATTTTACCCTTAAAAAGGTGTAAAATTAATATTAAAAAATATTGATATATTTTTACACCTTAAAAGTGTTACAGTGTTATGAGGAAAAAAAGTTAATCGCAACCCCGTTTTTTTCTCAGTGTGCAAACTTGTTTTAACACTTACTTTTTCAAGAGGTCAACTCAACTGTACACGATGAATTTTCGGAAACTCT